>NC_142741.1:24309412-24591912 GCF_051943395.1 Hippocampus bargibanti
AAGTCCAACTAGTCCAAAATTCCTCAGCCCGGATCATCACTAAAAACCCCTCCTTCCACCACATCACTCCTGTCCTCCAGCAGCTCCACTGTCTCCCTGTTAAACTCCGTATTGATTTCAAGATACTTCTGTTTACATTTAAAGCCATCCAAAACCTTGCCCATCCTATCTGTCTGACCTACTTCAAATCTCCGTGCCCTCTCGGGCCCTCAGATCCTCATCCTCTCTCCACCTCTGTATGCCCTCTACCCGTCTCACCACGAAGGGGTGCAGAGCTTTCAGCCGCTCTGCTCCCAAACTCTGGAACTCACTTCAACCCAACATCCGTAATACTGACTCCCTTCCTACTTTCAAATCTCACCTCAAAACCCAACTGTTTAAACTTGCTTTCATGGTCTAGTTTAATCTGCTATTTTATTATTTATTGTTTTATTCATATTGTTTTCTGTATTGTTTTTATTGTAAAGTGTCCTTGGGTGTTCAGAAAGGCGCTTGTAAATTAAATGTATTATTATTATTATCAGTCTCCAAGGGAACTGTGTGTACCTTTTGCTTCTCCCCAAACGTTGCAAGTCTGCTACCAAGATATAAAAATCAAGAGTTAATGGTTGCAAAAAAACGGAGTACCAAGTCAATGTACCCCTCAAGGTACAATAATGCCCCTTTTTTTCCTGCCGATTGATCCATGGTTTTATAGAAGAGAGACAGCCTGAAGGAACTGAAAGAAATATTTCACTTGACAACGTTGATATGAAGCTGTGAGAGCAGCCAGTCATACTCAGAATCAACTCCGCATACACACACACACACATACTCAGTCGCATCCTCACACTCACACTCACGCTCGCACACATACAAAACCAGTCACAGATCCCAGAGCTTCCAGACGCTCTGGTGACATTCTCACATCACTGAGTCATCATCATCATCCGCTCACAGCATGTCCTGTTTCAGAAGGAACATGAACGTTCAAGCTTAGCTCCAGGCTAGCTATCTCAGCGGTTAGTGTCGTATGATCACAGCCGTAGCGGACTAATTCTCAGAGGGGGAGCTCAACTCAATAGTTTTATGGTTAAGGACTTCAAACCAAGGCCAAATATTGTCCAAAAAGGCACCAAAACCATTTTGGGAAAAATCGAATCCAAGTCTATAGATTACGTGGTCGGGAACCTATGACTTGCGAGCCATATATGCCATCTGTCTCGCCGATGAATTAAATACACATTCTCGCTTTTTCGCTGTTCATTTCCTGTTTGGGCGGCAGTTGGCGGAAAGCGCAATTTTGATTGGATGATACTGACCTAGGTTGGCTGAAAGCGCAATTTTGATCGGATGATACTGACCTAAGGTGGCTGTTGATGTTCAAAGAGCAAATGTGATTGGATGATACTGACCTTGGTGGCCGTCGATGTCGAAACAGGTAAACACCCCCTTTTAAATAAGCTTCAGGTTGAATTCGCTTTTGTGCAGAGAAAAAGTTCTGCTGTGATTCTAATTTGCAATTAAACAATACCATGAATGAAACAGTTGAATACCAGTGGCACTTTGACAAGCCCCATGCTAACGGTAGCATCATTATACTTCTGTGAGAGACAGCAGAAAGCAAGCGTGCAAGATAATGAGCAGTTTGCAGGCTAGCGAGCAGTAACTTCGCCTATGGATCCGGCAAGTTGATTTCATTCCGATCGTTTGGCTGGATTTTTTTTACCAATCATGAGAAACGGAACCTGCCTACCTACCTACCTACCTACCTACCTACCTACCTACCTACCGACCGCCTGACCGACCTACCTACCTACCTACCGACCGCCTGACCGACCTACCTATCTACCTACCTACCTACCTACCTACCGACCGCCTGACCGACCTACCTACCTACCTACCTACCTACCTACCGACCGCCTGACCAACCTACCTACCTACCTACCTACCTACCTACCGACCGCCTGACCGACCTACCTACCTACCTACCTACCGACCGCCTGACCGACCGACCTACCTACCTACCTACCTACCTACCTACCTACCGACCGACCGCCTGACCGACCTACCTACCTACCTACCTACCGACCGCCTGACCGACCTACCTACCTACCTACCTACCTACCTACCTACCGACCGCCTGACCGACCTACCTACCTACCTACCTACCTACCGACCGCCTGACCGACCTACCTACCTACCTACCTACCTACCTACCTACCGACCGCCTGACCGACCTACCTACCTCACACATTATTTTCTATGGTTATCAGAGTAGCTAATGTAATGCCTGATCATAGTGGAACTAATGACTACAGCAGTACCTGTCAGGAATAGCCAAGACCCTATTTAGCCGCTGCACGATTTGGCACGTGTACTCAACACCATGTAGCATGTAGCCGACAAGGCCTAGAGGCAATGGGAGCGGGGGAGGCCTTCTGAAGTGGTGGAGACAAGAACAAATGCTAAAGATTAGAGAGAATACTCAGTGATGTGTGCAGATAGGATCTGACAATATGTGTCACATCCCCAGATGCACTGTAATTTTTTCGTTTGGTTCGATTTATTTTTTTTTTCTGGAAGGCGGTAGGGTGGGCGAGAACAATTCATTTGAGCACCTGGCTTGATATATAATCCTCTCCCATTTAATCAACCTTTCTTTCAATGGATGGAAGTGCATATGTGTTTGTGTGAATGTGTGTGTGTGTGTGTGTGTGTGTGTGTGTGTGTGTGTGTGTGTGTGTGTGTGTGTGTGTGTGTGTGTGTGTGTGTGTGTGTGTGTGTGTGTGAGAGAGAGAAAGTGTACATGAGTGTCTCACATTGTGTAATTTTGGAAATTGTTTTCCAGTTCTCCAAAGTTGTGTGTGAGACACATTAGTAAAAATAAAACGTTGAAAGCGCCTCTCTCTTATTTGACTACTTGTTTCCAGATGATAGCCACTTGACAAAATGAAATTAAGTACAGTGATACCTTGGCTTACAAACTTAATTAGTTCCCAGACAGTGTGTAAGGCCAAAAGTGTGTATCCCAAAAATGTATTTCCCATAGGAAACCATTAAAATGAGAATAATCCGTTCCCAGGTCCCCATAAAACATAATTTTCTACTTTCTTATTTTCTAAGCCTTAAAACGACACAAAATATACCTTATTTTATGTATATGGCTTGCAGGTGCTTTCTCTGCAATAATTTTACCTTGTTCCTCATCAATTGTGTTCTGTTTGTGCTAGTTATTTGTGGAGCCTGATTGATGGGATATTTTAACCTTGCAGTCTACACCCTGCTTTTTAACTGTCAAAGTTAAAATGAGTCAAATTTCACTGTTTTCTATCCATTTTCTCACTCTCTCTCTGCCGTCTGCCTGTCTCTTTAATGTTTAACGGCCTCACTCTCTTTCTGTCTCTCTCTGTCTGTAACCCCCATGCCCTCACTTAATGCGGTCTTGACCAATCACGTGGCTTTAACCGAAGACTGGGGGCGGGGAATAGAGGACAAAAACAGTCAGATGCCATTTTGTCATTAGGAGAACGGGCTCTCTGGCGAACGACACATCACTCATTGTGGCGCTCCGTGTGTATCCCGAAAAAAAGTCAAAATCTTGTCTCAGTGTTTTATTTTTCTATTTTGTGGTGTTTTCACTGACTTTACCTCTCAGGGTGTTTGCACATAAAAGTTCTTGTCTAGTGTTAAACTATGGGTCTTTTCCACTAAATAGCTCCTTTTCTTTTCCATCTGATGCAAATGATGGCTTCCTCTGAGCCATCAGTACAAAGCCTAAGAGGCTGATTATTCACATCATTAATCGGGCAGCACCTAGCAACCACCATGGAGGCCTGATAGAGCCTCTAAGTGTGTGTATGTGTGTGTCTATACCTATACAGTGATTCCTTAGCTTGCGAACTTAATTGGTTCCCAGACAGAGCGTGTAAGGCGAAGTGTGTATCCCAAAAATTAATTTCCCATAGGAAAGCATTAAAAATAGAATGATCCGTTCCCAGGTCCCCATAAAACATCATTTTTACGTTTCTTTCTTATTTTCTTTTTATTTTATTTACTTTCTAATTTTCTAAGGCTTAAAACTACACAAAATATACCTTATTTTATGTATAATAAATGTGCTATGGTATTATAATTAAAGAAATAAACTTTACTATATACTAAAGTTGTTGTATTTACCTTTGTGATGGTCGTTGATGGCTTGATGGAATGGAGTGGCCGGTTTTATCAGCATTAAACACTTGATGAGGAATGTAGCCTTCTTCTTTCATCATCATGAGGAATGATACCTTGTAGGTACTTTCTCTGCGATCATTTTACCTTGTTCCTCATCAATTGCGTTCTGTTTAGCTGGGTTGATAGCTTTTTGCATCAAGTGTACAGATGGCTTGTGCGGGTTATTTGTGGAGGTATCACTGTATATGTACATATATCTATAGCTCGATAGATAGATACTGTAGATAAATGGTTGGATGGATGGATAGATGGACAGACAGTCGGACAGATAGTTGGATAGTAGAATAGATGAGAGAGTCGTTTCACAATCCAGGTGGAGGTTTTTTTTTTTAGAGTGGGCAGCAGCGAACACGGCCAATCCCCATCTCCTCCCCCTTTAAACACGCCTCAACACCCACCTCCGTTCTGACAGTAATTTGATTGTGGACGTAGCTGGGAGGGGGTTAGCGGAAGGGAGGTTATTGACGGGTACATGGAAAAGGAACAAAAGCAAAGGAGGAGAGAAATAGAGACAAACTGAACCTGATCATGAGGATCTTAGCACCATTTTTTTCTCATATTTTTCGTCCATGTGGAAAGGAGACTACTTATTTGGCTTTTCACCTTTTTTATGGGGGGGGGGGGGGGGCAAATAACACATTCATTATTTGTGTTTTTTTTTCCTTTAACTCCGACTGACCTCTTTTTGTCTGTGCTGCTTTTTATCACCTCTACCAAGGAGGTGCCATTTGTCTATCTGACCCGACCCAGAGTGTTACTTTGTGTGTAGGCCGTGTTCACACATTGAGATATCCACTTACTCTTGAAGACAAATGCACATGTCATGTGTGTGTGTGTGTGTGTGTGTGTGTGTACATCTCATGCAGACGGCGTGTTGATAGCGTGTGTAATTTGAGGGTTCACTGAAAAAAAGAGAATAAATTGCAAATGAGACTTTTTGGGACGTCGATTTTCATCAGTGTTAGAATATTCATTCATTCATTTTCTGATCCGCTTATTGTCACAAGGGTTGCGGTGGGGAGGGGGGTGCTGGAACTGATCCCAGCCGTTTTCAGGCATTAGACAGGGGACAACCTGAACAGTGTGCCAGCCAATCACTGGGCACACAGAGGAGCAACCAATCCTTTATTTTTATAGGGTTAAGCACTACATCTTCTACAGTGGGAAATGGAGTCGGTGGCTGCTGACAGTAGTTGCGAGACCTGCTTTGGCTCAATATTACTACACATATAAGGCGCACCGGCGTATAAGGCGCATGGCCATCTTTTCAAAGAAAATGAAGCCTTTTGGGTGCGCCTTATACACCAGAAAATACAGTACAGTGATACCTTGGCTCACGACCGTAATTGGTTCCAGGCAGAGTGTGTAAGGCGAAAAGTGTGTATCTCAAAAATTAATTTCCCATCGGGAACCATTTAAGTGAGAATAATCCGTTCCCAGATCCCCATAAAACCTACTTTTCTACTTTCTAATTTTCTAAGCCTTAAAACTAGACAAAATATACCGTATTTTATGTATAATAAATGTGCTATGGTATTATAATTAAAGAAATAAACTGTACTGTATGAATACGTCGTTTTATTGACCTTTGTGATGGTCGTTGATGGCTTGATGGAATGGAGTGGCCGCTTTCATCAGCATTAAACGCTTGATGAGGAATACTCCTTGTAGGTGCTTTCTCTGCGATAATTTTACCTAGTTCCTCATCAATTGTGTTCTGTTTAGCTAGGTTGATAGCTTTTTGCATCAAGTGTACTGATGGCTTGTGCGGGTTATTTGTGGAGTCTGATTGATGGGAATTTTAACCTTGCAGTCTACACTCTGCCTTTGAACTATTAAAGTTGAAACCAGTCCAAATTTCACTCTTTTCTCTCCATTTTCTCACTCTTTCTCTGTCGTCTGCCTGTCTCTTTAATGTTTAAACCACCTCCCCTCACTGCTGCGTTCTTGACCAATCACGTGGCTTTAACCGAAGACTGGGGGCGTGGAATAGAGGACAAAAATGAGTCGTCTGCCATTTTCTTGTGAGGAGAACGGGCTTGTTCGCGAACGACACATCACTCATTGTGACAGCTCCGTGTGTATCCCGAAAAATAGTTCGTATGCCAAGGTAAAATTGATAAATTTAACGTTCGTAAACCGAAAAGTTCGTAAGCCAAGGGGTTCGTAAACCGAGGTACTTCGCCCTAATATCAAAATTCTTGGTTTCTAAAAAATGTTTGTTAGGACACTGGAGGATTTTGTTAATTTTTTTAATGTTAAAATATCGAATATTTTTATGACCTTTAGTACATGAATTTCACTGCTGTGCTTTGTCTCCTTCGGCTGCAGCCCCCCATCCTCCTCGCCTCACCCCCTGTACAGTGGCACTGGCAGCCCCTCTCAGACAGGCGGTAAATTATTCATCTGCCAGAGGCTTTCTCAAAGGCACTGAGGAGGGACTGTGACACCCCTTCTCCTGTGCAACTCTTTGTACGCACTCGAATCAACATACGCGGGAAGAATGTGCGTGCCGCCAAAGTCATGTTACGCTCGTGAGCAAAGGCCGGCGGGTGTCACGTTGTGTCTAGCCTCCGTTTTACCCTTTAGAAAAGATTGCCGACGCAACAGAATTCATTCGCTGGACACTTTATTAGATACACCTACATGGGATATTAAGAGCTGACCGTGTCCTTGATTGACTGTGTGGAAAATTGACAATTAATTCAACGACTATTGGTTATTTACAAAATGTATTTCTGAACTTTACTTTCCATGCCAATGTTAGCTGTAAAATCCTAGCTGGGGTTATCATAGCATGAATACAACTTCAGATCGCTGATTTGAAGACTTTGATTTTTCTTTTATTCTCATTCCCATTTTACCAGGAATGCAACGTAATACAGCAGCAGTTATAGCGTTAATTAAAGGACAACCTACACCATTTTTTTCTTTCCTAACTGACATCAGAAAAACGTTTTATAACATCCAAAATACCCAAAACACGCAGGCTGATATTTTTTAGTCAAATGCAAAACACCAATAAAAATGAGTTAAAGTGTCTCAAAACTGCCACAAAATGCACTCGGAAAGATTCAGAAAGTCCCGCCCCCTTGTTCGTCAAAACAATGGCTTCAGTGAGTTCAGATTTGCAGAAGATGCTTTCTTGTTACTCATCCAGTTATGAATATGATTCAAATAGTTCTGAAGAGGAAAGCATAAATGTTTGCAATCGATTAAAGAAGTCATTCCGTGTCTTTTTGAGGCGTCTGGAGTCCAATGTAGCGTCCCAGAAAATGCACAATATGGCACACAAGCTCTGTTGGAAATGGGCTGATTTGTCTGCTGGGAATTTGTGTCAACTTAACACCTTCTTTATGGTGTTACCGCAATTGGTAGTCTCGGTGCGACACACAACGATTCACCATTGCGTTATTTACGTAGTTTTCCTTCCAAATTCGCGATCAACACTGTGTTTTCAGATGACAAAAAAGTGCCCAAAATGCATTGTGTGTCGCTTTGGCGGTCAGGGGCGTTCCTTTAGTGACGTCACTTCAGGAATCGCCATCAACTCGAAAACAAGACTTCCTGAATATTCAGTGCAAGTCTTAAAAGGTAAAATATAGCTATATGCCGTGGAATCTTTGTCAAATGCGCTCAGTAGAAGTAATTTGAAGTGATTTTATAAATTATGAACGCAACTTGTCCGGAGTTATTGGTTGTCCTTTAAAGATACATACAATGGAGATGGAGTTCCAGTCTTTGGACAGCAGCGTAACCCAAATTTTCACGGAATGTGCCATAGTCTCATCATGTCATATTTTAGTCCCTCGCTCCATTTTTTTACCCAAAATTTCTTATTTCTGAGCGAAATTATTTTGTAGTGCTAAAAAGTCTAGATTTTTCTTTGGGATGTCACCCAACACAATAGCTCCTTCTGTTTGTTTTTACACACCCTTTTACTAACTTTGGATGGGAGTCTCTTTGCGAGAGAGGTTTTGTGAGGTGAGAGTCGTCGTGCGAAGAAGGATGACGTGAATAGGCAAAAAGGAGGTTGGGTTGAAGATTAACAGCACAAAAACAAGTGCTTCTCTACAGAGGATTGACCTTAAAAATCTACCGCCGGTGCCAAGCCTTTATGAGAGTAATTGCACGGCAGATGCTACAACGGTGCACAGCACAGGAAACAATGGTGATTGATTATTTGAATGAAAAGAAAGTCTTTTGGGAAATCCGGGAACGTTGGATATTTTGGACTTTCATTGCACTTTTCTTTTTCCAAGTTTGACTGTAATCCAAGCCCATCGAGCAGAAAGCTTGTTTTTATAGTTTCAAATAAACAGAGGTCATATGGAATTGCTTCGCCCGAGGTGATCGTTAGCCGCGATCGCGTAAGTTTGTTGCTTTCCGGGATCACGAGTTTTTGAGACCCCGCGTGCCATTTTAGTTTGCCTAGCTGCACACCCGCCTTCTTTTGTCGCATCATTCCGGGTCCTTGGAATCATCGCGCCTTTTGTTGTAATAAAATCTCGTCCAGAAAAGGCTATGAGAATCATCAACATGATAAATGATAATGTGATGCCTCAGTTTCGTAACACCTTACAAGTCAGAAAGCAACAGGTGTCAATTAAGAGCAATCAACGACCATCACAAATGTAAATAAAGTGACTTTATTATACAGTGCAGTGTATTTCTTTCATTACAATACAGTAGCACATTTATTATACATAGAATAAGGTGTGTTGTGTGTAGTTTTAAGGTTTATTTAGTTGAAAATTATATTTTATGGAACCTGGGAACGGATTATTCCCATTTTAATGGTTTACTATGGGATTTTTTTTTTGAGATACACACTTTTCGCCTTACACACTCTATCTGGGAACCAATTAAGTTCGTAAGTTGAGGTCTCACTGTAGTTGCTATAATGGAGATGAACGGGCTGCTCTGAGCTCGAGACACACTGCAATGCCGCACATTTCAGTAGTATTGAAAGGGGCTTCAATAAAATTGCTGTTGTTTAAAAAAAAGCTAGAAAACATTTGTACAGTACTTTTTTATTTGATTCACTCCAAAAGGAAGAAAAACTTCATTCAAATCATTCATTCATTCATGGCAATTCCCAATCTGGTGGCTTTTGTGATGGTGGATTGATGACAGCTGGTGGTTATTTTTATGCGTAAAATAGACATTTTTCCCCCTCTTATCACTAGCATACCCCCCTCATCCTCTTTCCCCCAATCTCTCCACATCACTCCTGAATGTAACTGTACAGTATGACGCTGAGACGCTTGTGAAAGTTAACTTGTGTGTGGTTGGTATGAATAACGTGTGTGTGTGTCATTGTATTCTTGTCGTTTATCTGCCGCGTGTGGCTCACATCGTGGTTGTCATTGGCAGTGAAACTCAGCAGTGTCGCTGAGCACACGCCAACGCCACATCCCACCATATCTGGTTGGAGAGAGAGAGAGATAGGTCTGTCTGTCTGTCTGTCTCTCTCTTTTTCTCTGTCTTTCTCTGTCTCTCTCTCTCTCTCTATCTCTAGAAAGTTTTCTAAATGACTGGCGGCTAAAGTCTTTTTCTCCAATTATCGAGGCTGCTGTAAATTTTTGAATGGGGTAAAACACCAAATGGATTTTCAGAAAAACTCTTTTTAAAAAAATAAATAAATAGAAAGTTCACAGTGGAAGAGCAACACACACGGGATGTGATCACATGGTCACAGCCTGAGCATTTGTGTCCACCAGCTGGGTTTCAAGCCTACTGTAACCCCCACCCCACTTAGATTTATGGTATTCCGTCTGTGGTGAGATGACATCGTCCCTGTCCATTGCTCTTCTTGTCTTCCTTGTTCCATCCATGCATTCATTTTCTGAACTGCTTGCCCTATCTCAGAAGTCAAAAGTCCCGCCCCCAGTTCGTGACATCACCCCAAGACGTCTTGCCTTGCTCGAGAATCAAAACAATGGCTTCCGATTCGGAGAAGATGCTTTCTTGTTACATATCCAGTTATGAATATGATTCAAATAGTTCTGAAGAGGTTTGCAATCGATTAAAGATGGTCTTCAGGGTCATTTTCACGGATCAAGACTGAGGTGTAGTGTCACAGAAAATGCAGAAGATGGCGGTAGAGCTCTGTTGGAACTAGTTTTATTCTTCACCTTGGAATTTTTGTCAACAAATATCAAAGAGTTGTCTCGGTGTAATATACAACGATTCGCCATTGCGTTATTTATGTGTTTTCCTTCTAATTTCACCATCAACACGAAGTTTTCAGACCAAACAAAGTACCGCAAAATGCATTGAGGTGATACAAGGTATATCCTTTCTCGGTGAGGGGCGTTCCTTCAGTGACGTAGGGTGAGGACTCGTCACCAACTCAAAAACAACACTTCCGGAATATTCAGCGTGAGTCTTAAAACGTCAAATATCGCTATATGCGGTGGAATCTTTGTAAAATACGCTCAGTAGAAGTCATTTGAAGCGATTTTACAAATTATGGACACAACTTGTCCGGAGACGTCGGTTGTTCTTTAACAGAGCAGTCATACCGGTCGCCTACTCATTATAATGCAGTAGAGCACTGTTTGTGGGGATTAAAAAAGATATGAGTGCAGCTGCAGTGGTGGCACACCTGTGGCGACTGTATAGTGACACCCCAACGCTCCCCCGCCACCACCTCTCTCTTTTGCTGACAGGTTTATTTATTTCTTTATTTTTTGTGAGGCTTAGAGATTGTGCGTCAGGCATGCACCTGCAAAGGTTTTGTCCTCAGTGGCCCCTCAAAGGTGGACGCTGAATCTCGGATGATGAAAGGAGGATTTTGTCCTTTTCAGGTGTCCAGAGAAAATAAGGTAGCGGCCAAGTCCTCCATGAGCCATCTTGAATATTTATGATCGGCCCACTACACACTATAAATATCAGTGTTGAATTTCAAATCCAGACATGACTCTTAAAGGACAACTGACACCATTTTTTTGTTTCCTAACTGACATCAGAAAAACGTTTTATAGCATCTAAAATAGCCAAAACACGCAGGCTGATATTTTTCGTCAAATGCAAAACACCAATAAAAATGGCTGAAAGTGTCCAAAAACGACTTCAAAATGACCCCTGAAATGGCGAGATTCAGAAGGTCCCGCCCCCTTGTTCGTGATGTCACGCCAGGATGTCTTGCCTTGCTCGAGAATCAAAACAATGGCTTCAGATTTGGAGAAGATGCTTTCTTGTTACTCATCCAGTTATGAATGTGATTCAAATAGTTCTGAAGAGGAAAGCATACATGTTTGCAATCGATTAAAGAAGTCCTTCCAGATCAATCAATCTATCAGCCATCTGGACTCCAATGTAGCATCCCAGAAAATGCACAAGAAGGCGCCCAAGCTCCGTTACAAATGGGCTGATTTGTCTGCTGGGAATTTGTGTCAACTAGTATCAAATAGTAGTCTTGGTGCAACACACAAGGATTCACCATCGCGTTATTTATGTGTTTTCCTTCGAATTTCGCCATCAACACGAAGTTTTCAGACCAAACAAAGTACCCAAAATGCATTGTGTGACGCGTTTTCGGTCAGGGGTGTTCCAGACGTGACGTCACGTCAGGCATCGTCATCAACTTGAAAACGTAAAATATAATAGGCTCAGTAGAAGTCATTTGAAGTGATTTTACAAATTATGGACACAACTTGAGGTGTCGGTTGTCCTTTAAAGGAAATCCGACATCCCGCTGGCTTCTCGTCACCGTCTTTCTTTGCGTCGCCTCCCACAATGTAGTGAACAGCAACCATGATAATGGACTACCTTGTCACTGATTATTGAGTAATGTCGAGCTAATTGTCTAAATTGCTTCAACATGCCATAGAATATCTAATTACAAGCACAGTCTAGGACATGCAGTACTTACACTGAGCTTCCACTTTAATAGGATCGTCTTTTGTTAGAAGCGATACGGTTGAGCGATAACGGTCAGACTGTTTGGATTTTCAGTTTTTTATTTATTTTTTACAAAATGATGTTGAAATAATGAATAGGGAAAGTGATGAAATATGTCTTGCTCTAAATATAGAACATAATGGTCAACTCACAGTGAAAAACTTGACTTAAGGAGATTCTGTTTTTGGTACTACATGGTACTATCATGGTACTACAGTTGAGGCTGGGGTTACGTTTTATATATTCCAGCATGGGCCGCGCAATACAGACGGTCCCGTACTTACGAACATTCGAATTACGAACAACGGTACATACAAACTTTTTTGTAGAAACATATGTAGTATTCCCTCCAGTTGTACATGCACATATCTTTATAGAGCATATATTTTATTAAATGTGTATTTTTCAGTACAAACCAATACAGGTTACTTATACAAGCCTTGAACATACAGTGATACCTTGGCTTACGAACTTAATTGCTTCCCAGACAGAGTGTGTAAGGCGAAAAGTGTGTATCCCAAAAAATAATTTCCCATAGGAAGCCATTAAAATGAGAATAATCCGTTCCCAGGTCCCCATAAAAACATCATTTTCTACTTTCAAATTTTCTAAGATACACAAAGTATACATTGTTTTATGTATAATGAAAGTGTTATGGTATTATAATTAAAGAAATAAACTCTACTATATTACAAAGTCGGTTGTTTTACCTTTGTGATGGTTGTTGATGGCTTGATGGAATGGAGTGGTTTGTTTCCTCAGCATTAAACACTTGATGAGGAACGTAACCTTCTTCTTTCACCATCTTGAGGAATAATCCCTTGTAGGTGCTTTCTCTGCGATAATTTTACCTAGTTCCTCATCAATTGTGTTTTGCTTTGGTGGGTTGATAGCTTTTTGCATCAAGTGTACAGATGCCTTGGGCGGGTTATTTGTGGAGCCTGATTGATGGGATATTTTAACCTTGCAGTCTACACTCTGCTTTTGAACTATGAAAGTTAAAACGAGTCCTGTTTTCTATCCATTTTCTCTCCGTCGTCTGCCTGTCTCTTTGATGAGATTCTGTTTTTGATTCTTTAGTCCTTTGTTCTCACCACAAAAAATGTTGCTTTTTTTAGTTTTATGAACAAACTCTAAATAGTCTAATTGTCTGTAAAGATCAATGTTAATTGTTGTTTGTCTCAATGTGTCATGAGATTGACTGGTGTGCAAGCCAAGATGCACTGCGCTTTTTGCTGAATGTCAGCTAGGAGAGGCTGTGTACTTTTGACCTTAACTCTTTCATGCACCCTGAAAACCGATAACATGATAAGCTGAGCACTGGAGTAGCCGCTGTCCCTGAAAGGGTGAGTGATGACAACCACTCTTGAAAATGGATGAATGGCAGTTGAGATTGACTCTTCCCGAGTCCCTGAGCTGTCCTGTAGAGTCCAATCGTACAGGGCAACATCTGATCCTTACTATATTTTTCCTTAAAAGGACAACCGACGCCTCCGGACATGTTGTGTCCATAATTTGGAAAATCACTTCAAATGACTTCTACTGAGCGTATTTTACAAAGATTCCGCGGCATTTTGGGGACTTTGTTTGGTCTGAAAACTTGACGTGTTGATGACGTGTAACAAGAAAGCATCTTCACTGAATCTGAAGCCATTATTTTGATTCTAGAGCAAGGCGAGACGTCCTGGCGTGACGTCACGAACAAGGGGGCGGGACCTTCTGAAACTGAAACTTTCTGAGGTCATTTTGAAGTAGTTTTGGGACACTTTACGTCATTTTTATTGGTGTTTTGCATTTGACGAAAAATATCAGCCTGCGTGTTTTGGGTATTTTTGATGCTATAAAACGTTTTTCTGATGTCAATTAGGAAACAAAAAAAAATGGTGTCGGTTGTCCTTTAAATGTTTGTACTGTTATGCCCCTCTTGACTATATGCTCCAAGGTAGAAAAAAAAGACCAAACAGCAACCAAATCACATATTCGCCATTCTCCGTGTGCTCTCGTATCATGCCTGCCAGAAAATATTCCCGTAGCGTATTTATTGTGCGGCGAGGGCCATAGGAAATGGGTCTGTACAGTAAGTGATGACTGTGCCCACCGCAATGACATCCGGGAGCCTGGAGCAACAGCACACTCGCTCAGAACATAGCACACTCTCTAATTAACTAATCAAATATTAACCACCTCTTCATTCTCTTTCTTTTCTGTCTGCACTTTTCTCATTATTACCCATCCATTTTTCACTCATGTTTCACGGAAAAAGCCCATGCCATCCCCCTATTTCTGAAAAAGCTCAAAATTCTTTGCAGCTGTCAATTTTTGGAGACAGTGTTTTGGTGACAGGCCTTCAAAATGTCATTAAAAAAACATTGGTAATAGAAAGAAGAAAGTAGAAAAAGTACAAACAATGGAGAGAAACACCACCAACCACACTAACCGACAACCCCCGCGAGCCGCTGGGATATTGGCAGCTCGGCTCGGTGCCAATCAATAAAACTCCGCAACAGGCCAGAGGGCCAAGACCACATGTGGTTCTCCCATGTTCACAATCTATATTTGGGAGGGTCTTCAAACCAGCTGAGCGGGTAGAGAAATTAAATGGCCAGAATGCTACGCATGGCAAGTACAGGATTTAAAGACACCCCCATATATAAAAAAAAAAAAATAATAATAATAATAATAATAATAATAATAATAATGAGCTACACAGATGGGATTTTTTAAGGTGGGAAGAGAATCAATGTTACCAATGTTGGGAGGAAGTGAGTTTCAGAGTTTGGGAGGCAAAGCAGCTGAAAGCCCTGTCCCCCATCGTGCTGAGACGGGCGGGGGGGGGCACACAGAGGTGTAGGGAGGAAGAGGATCTGATATATATACATACATATATACTGTTACCTTGGCTTACAAACTTAATTGGTTCCCAGACAAACTGTGTAAGGCGAAAAGTGTGTATCCCAAAAATTAATTTCCCATAGGAAACCATTAAAATGAGAATAATCCGTTTCCAGGTTTCAATGCACAATGTGATGTTCACAAAGTATTTTTTTGAGAATTTTTTCATCTCCCCAATGTATTGCTCTTTACAATGTTCATTTTTTTTTTTGTCTACGCAAATGTTCGAAGCATATGAACGATGTTTGAATCTAGCCTGTTTATCACTGAATGACTCCACTTCAATAAGGATGACTGCTTGCTGTATTTTGCACGCTGTCTTAGTGCCAGACGGTCTTTCTTTGTGCTGGAAAATGCATCATTCCGCTACTTGAAATTGTCTCGCCTTTTGTGGCGCCTGTCCCAATTTTTGATAAAGCTAGAAATCAAATGAAAAGGCGCAGATAAGGGATCGTTTAAAGCCGCGTACCTCGACAATGTGGTCCACCAGTAGTGATGCCATGAAGTTATGCTAATAGAGGACAGGGTGCAGCGGGGAGGATTTGGTTTCACTTCGGAAGAAACTGCAGAAATGGCAACGGTTACCGCGGGCATTTCACAAGCACCGCTGAGCGAGAACGGTTACTTGTCAGAATGGGAATTGAATTACTAAGTAGAATGGAACCATTTTAATTCCATGATGGGGTTTGCTTATGGGGACGATTCCTCCTCGATTTTCTTACTGATTTTTAGAATCAGAATCATCTTTATTGGCCAAGTATGTAGAACACATAAGGAATGTATACACACAAAGCAAAATAATAAACACAACATAAAAACACGGACAGTTGTACAATCTGAACAACTTTCCCTGTGTACTGTATGATGTTTGAGTACTAGACACATTTCTTACAAGTAGGACCGGTTTACTCTTTTTGTATCAACTACAGTGAGACCTCAACTTACAAACACCTGAACTTACAAACTTTTTGTCTTACAAACCTCTAATTTATGAAAATTAAACCTTATAATAAGCACTATTTTCATAATACACACCCACCACGGCTGACGGAATGATCTTTGGCGGAAGCACACGACCGAACAGCGCTCCAGCCGGCGCTACTTTGCACACCCCCTCTCATTGAATGCACACGTCGATCGCCTACTTGGAGCTTTTTGCTGATAATTTCACTATGGGACCGAAAAAAACCATCACAGGCTCGTGTTCAGCCCAGGAAGACACAAAATAAAATCACCGTCGCTGAGAAGAAGGAGATAATTGAAAAACACAAACGAGGTGTGCGTTTGTGTGATTTAGTGGCCGAGCACGGCTATGCTAAGTCAACCATTGCTCCCATTCTCCGGAACACAGAAGCCATCAAAGGTGCGTCTGTTGCAAAAGGTGTTTCCGTGCTCTCAAAGCGACGGTCTCGGGCAATCGAAGAAGTTGAAAAAAACTTTATTTTACAGCACAGTTTATTTCTTTAATTACAGTCCTCATGTAATGTGCCTCTCTTTGTGACTTTATGATACAATGCAGTGTATTTCTTTCATTACAATACAATAGCACATTTATTATACATAGAATAAGGTATGTTGTGTGTAGTTTTAAGGCTTATTTAGTATATATATATTTTTTATGGAAACCCGGGAACGGATTATTCCCATTTTAATGGTTTCCTATGGGATTTTTTTTTGAGATACACACTTTTCGCCTTACACACTCTGTCTGGGAAGTTCGTAAGTTGAGGTCTCACTTTATAACCAATTTTTACAACGCTTCTGCCTCAATGCCATGTTCAAAAAGTTCTGAACCAAACTGCACTTGCAGGTAGTGTCATCGTAAGAGGATTCAACAAGTGCAGAGCAAACAAAGGTTTGCCAACGGTCGAGTTACTGGAAATCGATTCCAAAGGAACTGGTTATTTAATTCCATCCGTAGTTACGTGTTTGTGTCGGTACTTATGCATGTGCAGAGCAATGCAAACAGAAAGGTTTAATAAAATCATCTCCTGTCTGTGGAGCAGGTACTTGTTTGACAGTCATTAATTACACAGTACGTGTCAGTACTATTTCAGGCAAAGATGTCAAGACAGAGGTGAGATTGTTTAGAAATAAATTTATCACCCTGGATCCGAAAAAAAAAGCTACCGCTGTCTCACTGATGAGTCATACAGACAGAGCGTGTGTGTGTGTGTGTGTGTTTGCATAACTAGTCTTGTGAGGACCACTAACATTTTACACCGTACGTAGTGAGGACATTTTGGACAAGTGAGACCCTTTTTGGCTGGTCCTTAACAAGTTTTTTCATTCTAAAGGCTTCTAGAGGGTCTATATATGCCTCTGTTAAAGTTTCAGAGAGGTCCTCACAAATTCACCCAAAATGATTTTTTTGGTTGTGTATTTTCATTTCACTTGGATACACACACCTTTTACTCACTGTTTGTGTTAATGTGTGTGTGCGTGATTAATGAGAGGAAAAAGTTCATACCACAAAAAGTAAAACAATATTTAAACAGGGGTGAGGACTTTGAATGCAGTCATTCAGAAACCTAACTCCTGCTGTTATTTCAGTTTCAAGTCCACTTTTTATTGCTTTGTTTTTAAAGAAGTTGAAGTGGGAAATGGGGTGACATATAGTGTTCAAATGTAACACGAGTTCTTCTCTAAACTTATCAGCAACGGTGGTCCTCACTTCTTATCTGGAGTTAAACGGACCTCACAAACCATTGAAACAGGAATTTGTGTGTGCGTGTTTGTGTGTGTGTGTGTGTGTGTGTGTGTGCGTGTTTGTGTGTGAGTGTGTGTAAAGCAAACCGCTCTTAAAAGAACGGGTACTGTACAAGAGAGAGAGTCGACTGGCTGACTTGGCCTCATATACAGTAAAATATAATAACTGCCTAAATGCTTTTAAAAGTTTTTTTTTTCAATTGAAGCACTGCAAGAATGCTCCTTCTTTTCTTTTTGACTGCAGGCCCTTTAGGTTTAATGGTTAAACGTGAGCAGGCCTCCGTTGTGCTATGTGTCATAATCTTAGCCATCAACGCCTACACGCTCTGCGTTGCCACAGCATGGAGCATCCATTGCCTGTCAACACTCTAATGGGAGATACGACAAACAAGCCAGAGGGACGGCCGCCGGAATATACAAGTGCAAATGCGTAACCACGTAGCATGTCAGCAGTTTGACATTTGCAAGCGTTTTGAACTAACATGATAGCTGCAACGCATCGCTTCGAGAGAGTTTTGTGAGTTTTTCGAGAGTTTTTTGTAATGTCAGCAACAATTTTAGAGTGTGAAATTGTTAATAAGGCTGTTAAAACGTGATCTAAAAAAACAGGTGGTCATCATTACATGACGTAATAAAAACTATACAACAAAATAAAATGATACGAATGGGATGGAAACTGTTTTTTTTTTTCTTTTAACTATAACAATAAACGCGAATCCATTGTGGTAATTTTTCATTTTTCAAAATAAAACATCGTTCGGACTCAGATAATAAATAAAACGGAAATTATGTGAATTATTTATTCTTTCTGCGCGGCCCGGTACCAAATGACCCACGGACCGGTACTGGTCCGCGGCCCGGGGTTTGGGGACCTCTGCTCTAGAAGTCTTTAGAATGAAAAACTTGTGAGGACCGGCCAAAAGGTCCTCACTTGTCAAAAATGTCCTCACTACGTATGGTATAAAATGTTAATGGTCTTCACAAGACTAGTCATACAAACACACACACACACACACTCCGGTTATATCTCAGTCGCTGATTTGGTAAACGCTGCAGGGATTTGTTCACATGTGTGCTCAGGTCTGGGCCTACCCAAAAGCAAATGAAAGCTCATAATCCCTCCTTGCTCATCACAAATGCAAGCACGAAAGTGTGTACAGAGGTTGTCAAGGCTACTTCAAGCATTTCTTCTCTATGCTCCAGAAATGTTCAGGTCTGTCACCGTGGTAATTTTTATTTAAATGGGATATGTAATGGTAACCTGAGTTGTTATTCAAATCATGGAGTCCTTTCAAAGTGTGAAAATTAAACAAATGCCTAAAAAGTCTGGCCCGATCGACATAAACAGGCCCATATTTAGATTTCACACTCATTACATTAAAGTCTGGGCTCACCCAAAGTCTACAGATGCTATCCACTTTACGAGCGAGATATGTTGCGAGCGGTCTTTCATAAGGTGAATTTGTTCCTAAGTTGATTCAGTGCTATATTTTGTATGGAATGTATGTTTAAAGAACAACTGACACCATTTTTTTGTTTCCTAACTGACATCAGAAAAACCTTTTTAGGATCTAAAATACCCAAAACACGCAGGCTGATATTTTTAGTCAAATGCAAAACACCAATAAGAAGAAGGTCCCGCCCCCTTGTTCGTGGTGTAACGCCAAGACGTCTTGCCTTGCTCGAGAATCAAAACAATGGCTTCAGATTCGGAGAAGATGCTTTCTTGTTACTCATCCAGTTATGAATAGGATTCAAATAGTTCTGAAGCGGAAAGCATACATGTTTGCAATCGATTAAAGAATTTATTCCGGTCATTTTGATGCATTTGGAGAGAAATGTAGTGACAAACTCTTTAGTACTAACAGTACCCAAAAAAAGGCAGAAGAGGGCGACAAAGCTCCGTGGAAATTGTTTCCGAGGATGTTTTGTAAGCGAACATCAAATACACTATAGAAGTCTTGGCGCAACACAAAACGATTCACCATTGCGTCATTGATGTGTTTTCCTTCTAATTTCGCCATCAACACGAAGTTTTCAGACCAAACAAAGTACCGCAAAATGCATTGAGGTGATGCAAGGTATGTCCTTTCTCGGTTAGGGGCGTTCCTTCAGTGACGTAGGGTGAGGACTCGTCACCAACTCAAAAACAAGACTTCCGGAATATTCAGCGCGAGTCTTAAAATGGGGCAGGCAATTATGGCCGGGCAGGCAACTTTTCAGAGTTGTCTGCCCGGGTGTCCGCTAACTTTTTGTCATGAGTTTCAGACACTGCTAAAGCTACTATCAGGATTGGGAGCTTGACTCATTTTTTTAAAGAAAACACACCATTATTATTCTGAACGCAACTGTATAGTTGTTCCAAACAGCAAGGTGTGTGTGTGTGTGTGTGTGTGTGTGTGTGTGTGTGTGTGTGTGTGTGTGTGTGTGTGTGTGTGTGTGTGTGTGTGTGTGTGTGTGTGTGTGTGTGTGTGTGTGTGCCATGATGTTAAGTTGGCCAGGCGAGTGCCACTCCAGTGGTGCTAAATTGACCAAAGTCTCCCGTGTGACAGAAAGTCTGAGCAGCCTGAGTAACTTTGGGTCAAGTGTGATTTCCTCAGCAGCCAGAGCATGACAGGCGACGTGAAACAGCAGCCGGCTTCACACCATCAACCCCGAGATGAAAGGCGGCGAGGGAAGGGAGCTGCGATTGATCCTACTGGCGTGATGTGTTTACAACGTGGCGCTGGTTGCGGAGGGGAGCTTCACTTGTAAATCAGATCCGGGCTTTTCCCTGTCGCCATGGCAATGACTTCCTGATTCACTCTGTTGTGATTTAATAGTCCTCGGGGAGCTCTAAACACATGCCGCCAATGCTCTCTGGTCTGCGCTCACCAGGCTTCAATTCAATTAGTTGCCAGTTAGAGCACCTGTGTGCATGCGTATCTGGCGTGTTGTCGATGCGCAGCTTGTTGGTGTCTGTTTATTTTTGCCTTAAAGGACAACCGACATCACTTTTTTGTTTCCTAACTGACATCAGAAAAACGTTTTATAGCATCTAAAATACCCAAAACGTGCAGTATGATATTTTTAGTCAAATGCACCAATCACATTTTGCTGTACTTATTTGGTCTGAAAATTTCGTGTTGCACCAAAAAGAGGCAGAAGAGGCCGACAAAGCTCCGTGGAAGGAATTAATCAGCCTGTGGAAACGGGCTGATTAATTCCTTACACGGAGCTTTGTCGCCATTTTCTGCCTCTTTTTGGTGCTACATTTCCCCCCTATACCTCAAAATGGCACGGAATAAATTCTTTAATTGATTGCAAACATGTATGTTTTCCTCTTCAGAACTATTTGAATCATATTCATAACTGGATGAGTAACAAGAAAGCATCTTCTCCGAATCTGAAGCCATTGTTTTGATTCTAGAGCAAGGCAAGACGTCCTGGGGTGACACCATGAACAAGGGGGCGGGACCTTCTGAAACTGGCCACTTCCTGGTTCATTTTTTTGCAGATTTTGAACACTTTAAGTCATTTTTATTGGTGTTTTGCATTTGACTAAAAATATCAGCCTGCGTGTTTTAGGTATTTTAGGAAACAAAAAAAAATTGTGTCGGTTGTCCTTTAAATGCCTTCTTCATGGAGATGGAACTTCTTACCCGCATTTGCCCAAATTCACTCTGTCTGATGTATAAACTCTTACATCATTGCCAAACTGCCTGATGCAGATCAGGAGACGTGAAATAGAAAGTGGACGGATGAATGGCTGATGTGCAAGATGGATACCCAATCATTCCAGTTTATTGCTGTTGCTATGAGTCGCTAGCCATGAGCTGATAGAAACTGTTTGCGTGAAAACTTCTTGGCTTCAAGACCCTCGAAAGTCAAAGTGGATAAATTATTACTCCACTTCCTATTTGCTCAGACTCCATCCAGCCATCCAGCCATCCATTTTCTAAATACAGTGATACCTTGGCTTACGAACTTAATTGGTTCCCAGACAGAGTGTGTAAGGTGAAAAGTGTGTATCCCAAAAAATAATTTCCCATAGGAAACCATTAAAATGAGAATAATCCGTTCCCAGGTCCCCGTAAAACATAATTTTCTATTTTCTAATTTTCTAAGCCTTAAAACTAGACAAAATATACCTTATTTTATGTATAATAAATGTGCTGTTGTATTATAATTAAAGAAATAAAATGTACTGTATAATAGAGTCGTTTTATTTACCTTTTTTGATAGCTTGATGGAATGGATAGTTTTCATAAAGTGTCTCAAGGAGCCTGTCTCTTTAATGTTTAAACCACCTCCCCTCACTGCTGAGTTCTTGACCAATCACGTGGCTTTCATGACGACTGGGGGCGGGCAATAGAGGACACAAAAAAATGGCCACAGCCAGTTTCTTTTTTTTCTTTTCGAAAATTAGTTTGTATGCCTCTGCTGGAGACCCACTCTTGCTTCTCTCTCTCTCTTTGGCTTGTTCCTTCTCTCCCGTGATGAGCATTCTCTAGTTGCCTGATAAATAAATATTCTTTTTTGTATATCACCTTGCTTCCTGCTGATTGAATATTTAGACAGACACAAATGAAGAACTGAACTAGGGAAGAACTTTTTTTTTACGATCTGACACTGACAGCTGCCTACTCGGGCGCCATTTTGGATTTCTTTCTATTATGAATAATGCTCCTTTTTCACCATACGGTGCCTTTCGTAGTCGTTGGTGGTTTTTACAAGGAAAGGTGTTGTGTTGATAGCTATGCTTCTTGTTTGTGCATTTTTATTATAAAAAAAAAATAAAACATTATCTTAACTTTCTCTGTCAATTAAACGTCAACGTGCCGTCAACGTGCAAACCGTGAAAATGTTTATCAGGGCCTTTTCTTTCCTCCTGAAACGGAGCGATGGCATATATTGTCCATGATGATAGACATCTCCAAGGCGAGCGGGAAAAAGGGGAGGGGGGGGGAGGGGGCGTTGATGTGGCAATGAGGTGATTTCTCAAAGCCGCTCATTTGTCTGTTTGATGCTTTTTCATCCCTTCATCTGTCATCTTCTTGATGTTTAATCATGGAGAACATGACACATTTGCATTTTTTGCATCCAACCCCGATGGATGATAATAGCGTCGGGAACAGATTCAGTGTACTATTTATTTATGATGGGATGTATGTATGTATGGATGGATGTATGTATGTATGTATGTATGTATGTATGTATGTATGTATGTATGTCTGTCTGTCTGTCTGTCTGTCTGTCTGTCTGTCTGTCTGTCTGTCTGTCTGTCTGTCTGTCTGTCTGTCTGTCTGTCTGTCTGTCTGGATGGATGGATGGATGGATGGATGGATGGATGTATGTATGTATGTATGTATGTATGTATGTATGTATGTATGTATGTATGTATGTATGTATGTATGTATGTATGTGTATGTATGTGTATGTATGTATGTGTATGTATGTATGTGTGTATGTATGTGTATGTATGTATGTATGTATGTATGTATGTATGTATGTATGTATGTATGTCCGTCCGTCCGTCCGTCCGTCCGTCCGTCCGTCCGTCCGTATTCGTTTGTTGGTTTGTTGTTTTGCTCTGCTTTTGTGCCAGGCTTAAAGGACAACCGACACCTCCGGACAAGTTGCGTCCATAATGTGTAAAATGACTTCTACTTAGCACATTTTACAAAGATTCCATCGCATACAGCTATATTTTACGTTTTAAGACTTGCGCTGAATATTCAGGAAGTCTTGTTTTCGAGTTGATGACGATTCCTGAAGTGACGTCACATGAGGAACGCCCCTCACTGAGAAAGCGACACACAATGCATTTTGGGCACTTTTTTTTTTGTCTGAAAACGCCGTGTTGATCGCAAAATTAGAAGGAAAACTACATAAATAACGCGATGGTGAATCGTTGTCTGTCGAAAAATGTGATCCCGGTCATTTTTCATGATATCCACGCGTGTGTTGTAGCTCTCCACATGATTAGCACTAACAATAAACTGAGGGTGCTAACGCTAGGAACCAGCAGGTACACCTCTCTGGAGATGATCCCGGCACGCCGCGCCCGAAGCGCCAGGACGGCCATTCATCAGAAAAAAAGAGTTAATTCCTAAATTATATGGGTGTTGAGTTATATGAGTTTGAAATGAGGGTGGCTGTACAAGATCCAATGCAAGACATACAAATTGGTTTATATAGTGCTTTGACAACATCTGAAGCTGGAACAAAGCGCTAACATGGAAAAAAAAAGAAATGATGCCCCCTTATGGAAGGGAAAAAAAAACATTGCCAGAGGCCTGGCCAGCGTTTTATCAGCACCCCAGCAAGAAAAACCAAAACACGAAAAAATTCGGGAATGGCAGTGAATGAGTTAAAAATTACAATTTGGGCTAATTTCTTCTCCATATCAAACGCAGAAGCCCTATTTTTTATGCCGTTGTTAAGCACCGTAAAATCTGGTTTACTTCTTGAAAAATAGTGGTTACCATGGAAACATGCCTTTCCATTCACATTACCACTTGTCCATTCACTCAAAAAGCAGAACCGGCACATAATTTTTGACTCTGCTGAGCCTGAAGCCATTGCCCCCCCGGGTGTGATGTTAAAATAATAATGAGAACAAAATAAAAATCATCTGAGGCTATGAATGCAGACTGGATACGCACTTACTGGATGCTTCCGAGTATTTCAAGCAAACTGCACTTTTCGTTAACTAAAGATTTATTTAAAGGACAACCGACGCCCTGGACAAGTTGTGTCCATAATTTGTAAAATCACTTCAAATGACTTCTACTGAGCGTATTTTACAAAGATTCCACGGCATATAGCTATATTTTACCTTTTAAGACTCACGCTGAATATTCAGGAAGTCTTGTTTTCGAGTTGGTGGCGATTCCTGATGTGACGTCACGGAGGGAACGCCCCTGACCGAGAAAGCGACACACAATGCATTTTGGGTACTTTGTTTCAATCATATTCATAACTGGGTGAGTAACAAGAAATCATCTTCTCCGAATCTGAAGCCATTGTTTTGATTTTCGAGCAAGGCAAGACGTCCTGGTGTGACATCACGAATAAGGGGGCGGAACCTTCTGAAACTCGCCGTTTTCAGGGTCATTTTGAAGTAGTTTTGTCACACTTTAACTCATTTTTATTGGTGTTTTGCATTTGACTAAAAATATCAGCCTGCATGTTTTGGGTATTTTCGATGCTATAAAACTTTTTTCTGATGTCAGTTCGAAAACAAAAAAATGGTGTCGGTTGTCCTTTAAAGCTAATGTACTCCAATTACCATCATTTAGAAATTGTGTGCATAAAATATGCAGTCCTTGTTGAACGTTATTATTGTATGAAATTTTCCCCTTTTTCGTAATCTTGAAGGCCAATGTTTTTTTTTTCTTTTTCTACATACCTTTTATTTCAATAAAACAAGGATAAACAGAAATGTAAATCAACATGAGCAACAGCCCACAGGGAAAATTATTGTTTTGTTTTTCTTTAACATTTTTTAATGTGTTATAAACCCCGGAAGAAAAAAAAACAACTAATAAATCTGTACTACATGAAACCTATTAGCTCCAATATTAATAAGTATCGCCTCCCTGAAAACCAAGTCATCGCCAAAGGTGGAGTAACACAAACTCTATCTCCAAAATCTCTGCTCAATGAAGCCCTATCTGTAATTAAATCTGTGTGTCTGTGTTTGTCTTCACAGACAATTTGCAAAATTGAATTAACAAATTCAATTAAATCCCGTCATTCTGACATTTGTTGACTTTGAACTGCACAATTAAATGATATCTAAGTGTGGAGTGATGGCCAGCCTTAAAGCCTCAAAGGACAACCGACGTCTCCGGACAAGTTGTGTCCATAATTTGTAAAATGGCTTCAAATGACTTCTACAGAGCGTATTTTACAAAGATTCCACCGCATATAGCTATATTTTACGTTTTAAGACTCGCGCTGAATATTCCGGAAGTCTTGTTTTTGAGTTGGTGAAGAGTCCTGACGTCCGTACGTGACGTCACTGAAGGAACGCCCTTGACCGAAAAATAAGGACACATTGTAGCAGTCCTTCCATCACGTCAATGCATTTTGCGTTGCTTGTTTGGTCTGAAGTCAAAGTCAAAGTCAGCTTTATTGTCAAATATGCTAATATGCATGACATACAGCACAGATGAAATTACTGTCCTCTCGGACCCAGCATGCAAGACACTTATAATTACTTTAACAAACATAAACATGAAAACGGCAATTTGCCGGGAGAGGGGAGCCGCTGCGTGTTCACGTGCCGCCATCTTGGGAAAAAAAAAAAAAAAAAAAATAACAAATATGACAACACAAAGACACAGAGTCATTCAAACGTCATGTTGCACAAAAAAGAGCCAGAAGAGGGCGACCAAGCTCCATATAAGGAATTTATCAGCCTGTGGAAACGGGCTGATTAATTCCTCACAGGAGCTCGGTCGCCATTTTCTGCCTCTTTTTTTGGTGATCCATTTCCCCCCAATGTTGCCTCAAAATGGCACGGAATAAATTCTTTAATCGATTGCAAACATGTATGCTTTCCTCTTCAGAACTATTTGAATCATATTCATAACTGGATGTGTAACAAGAAAGCATATTCTCCGAATCTGAAGCCATTGGTGTGACGTCACGAACTGGGGGCGGGACTTTCTGAAAATGCCCAATTCGCAGCTCAATTTTTTGCATATTTTGGACACTTTTTTAATTGGTGTTTTGCAATGTAATAAAAATATCATACTGTGTGTTTTGGCTATTTTAGATGCTATAAAACGTTATTCTGATGTCAGTTATGAAACAAAAAAGTGATGTCGGTTTCCCTTTAATGCAAGCCATGGTAATGTCTTATAAGAATGCATAATACACACCGAAGAGGTCTGACCTCGATTCTAGTGGAAAAAAAAGGAAGCATTTGGACCAGTGGAAATGCAATTAAGAGTGTTTTAAATGAAAGCTTTGACCAGGCATGATGGAACTGCTCATATCAAAACGAACATCCTGGCCGGCTAATAAATGTCACAAACGGCTCGCCGTGAATACTGAATCATCAAATGCTTACATATCGTTCCCTTTTAAAATTGATGCCCACGTGGTACTGAAATGAAATGTCTTACAAGTCGATGAAAAGGTTTCTTCAGCTGTCATCTGTACTTATTTGAAGGTGTCGGACGTTTCGCTTCTTATCCAAGAGGCTTCGTCATCGAAGTAAAATATTTTGCTGGTAGTTTCGGCGCTATATTCACCCCTACTGTTCAGATGTGGCGGTGCCAGGCTCTGCTATGATTGGTCCTTGCTCTCAGGTTGGGGGGGGGGGAAGCAGAGGACTACTCCCTGCTGCTCCACTGATGACTTCTATTGTCCTGACTGATTATTTCTCTTGTCCTGGCTGAGTATGGGGTCTACGACTTGCCTGATTGCCCCATTTTCTCTGGTATCATCTCATCAGCATAACTAAGCCTATGTTGTCTAAGAAGGCTATTGTACGAGCGATCCAAATTGCACCTCACCCCACCAGGGAGATTTAGTGAAGGGTTTTGCTGTTTGATGAAAATAGCTTTTTTTACTCCCCTTTCAAACCATCTATTTTCTTTCGCTAAGATTTTAACTTCATTGTCGTCAAATGAGTGCTTGCTAGCTTTTAGGTGCATATGTACACCCGAGTGAGGCCCACTAGTATTATCCCTGCGATGTTGATCAAGTATTTTTTTTTAGAATTTGTTTAATCTCCCCAATATATTGCCCTTTACAATTTTCATTTTTACAACGTATTGAATAAACTACATTACTTTGTTTTTGTCATCACTGGAAAGGCCTTCTAAGTTCGATAGAAAGTAAGCAGCAGCGCTCGCTATTGTCGTCCACTAATTGGTGCTTTTTCTAATCTTCTCGCCCTGACATGTCGTTCGCCGCCGCCCTCTCGCGATCTGACATGTGACCTTCCCCGTGAGGGCGCGCACCAATCACGAAAAAAAAAAAAAAAATCAGGGCCTTCCGAGTGGCCTCATGGGAAATGCAGTCCTGGCAATCGAAAGCGCGGCGATGACTCACCAACTGCCTCCCTCGTTCAATCATGACGCGCCGACACATGTACGTGTGAAATCCTACGGATGTGTGAGCGCTTGGCTATTTACTCTTGCTTGAAATTCCCATCAAAAAGGGAGAAATTATAAACGTGACCTTGTGAGCTTGTATGCGACTCACAATGTGTGTGTTTGTTTGTATGACTAGTCTTGTGAGGACCATTAACATTTTATACCATACGTAGTGAGGACATTTTTGACAAGTGAGGACCTTTTGGCCGGTCCTCACAAGTTTTTCATTCTGGAGGCTTCTAGAGGGTCTATATATGCATCTGTTAAAGGACAACTGACATCACTTTTTTGTTTTTTAACTGACACCAGAAAAACTTTTTATAGCATCTAAAATACCCAAAACAGGCAGTATATTTTTAGTCAAATACAAAACACCAATAAAAATGACTTAAAGTGTCCAAAATCTGCACAAAATTGAGAAAGTCCCGCCCCCGGTTCGGGACGTCACGCCAAGACGTCTTGCATTGCTAGTGAATAAAAACAATGGCTTCAGATTCGGAGAAGATGCTTTCTTGTTACACAGCCAGTGATGAATATGATTCAAATAGTTCCGAAGAGGAAAGCATACATGTTTGCAATCGATTAAAGAAATTATTTGTGCCATTTTGAGGCAACATTGGGGGAAAATCTCTCACCCAAAAAAAATCGGCACAAAATGGCGACCTCCTGTGTGCAAATTCCGTTTCCACAGGCTGATAAATTCCTTATATGGAGCTTGGACACCCTCTTCTGGCGGCTTTTGGGTGCAACACGAGGTCCCCAGACCAAACAAGTACAGCAAAATACATTGACGTGATGGAAGGACCGCTACAATGCGTCTTTTTTTACGATAAAGGGCGGTCCTTTAGTGACGTCACGTACGGACTCGTCACCAACTCAAAAACAAGACTTCCTGAATATTCAGCGCAAGTCTTAAAAGGTAAAATATAGCTATATGCGGTGGAATCTTTGTAAAATACGCTCAGTAGAAGTCATTTGAAGCCATTTTACAAAATATGGACACAACTTGTCCGGAGGCGTCGATTGTCCTTTAAGGTTTCAAAGTGGTCCTCACAAATTTACCCAAAATGATTTTTGGCGTGTATTTTCATTTCACTTGGATACACACACTTTTTACTCACTGTGTGTTTGTGTGTGTGTGTTTGTGTGTGTGTGGTGTAAATAGGCAATCACATGTCAAACTTGGCTTTATATGTAGTACAGACTTGAAAGGGTTAATCCGATCAACTGGTGAGTGGGTGTGGCTATGGAGATATATGCTGGCTGAACCAGGTGGCTCTTGTTAGCCGAGGGAGACACACACCACCGGTGAGTCCACATGTTGCATTTCCACGTTCTACCTTTCTGTTGAATAAAACTAAAATAATGTTGAAGTAGTGATAAGGAAGGATTGTGAATGAGTTGCATTTATATTCTGTGTTTCAAATTGTAGGTTTATCACCTACTTCACTGCTCGTCTACCAAACAAAAAAAAAAAGAACCAATGTATTCAAAACTCAATCAACAATAAATAACGAGAGCGAGTTGAGTTATATCCATGTTTTTTTAGAGATTTGGAGACTTTAGAGAGAGTGTATGTGTATGTGTGACACAGCTTCTAACACACACACACACACACACACACACACACACACACACACACACACACACACACACACACACACGCACACGCACACGCACACACATTCCTGTTTCAATGTTTTGTGAGGTCCGGATAACTCCAGATGAGGAGTGAGGACCACCATTACTGATAAGTTTCGAGAACTAGTGTTACAACAACAGTAGCCAAAATGGAACTGTATAGTGCAACTTAGCAGGTTTTTTTTTTGACGACGATACTAGTGCAGCGTGTTCTACCGGAAACAAATTCCTTGTGTGTGCTACATACTTGGCAAGAAAGATGATTCTGATTCTGATTCTGACATTTGAACACTAAATGTCACCCCATTTCCCACTTCAA
The DNA here is from genome assembly GCF_051943395.1 of Hippocampus bargibanti. Lineage (NCBI taxonomy): Eukaryota > Metazoa > Chordata > Actinopteri > Syngnathiformes > Syngnathidae > Hippocampus > Hippocampus bargibanti. The sequence continues at coordinate 24,339,194 of NC_142741.1, forward strand.
TTTCTTAAAGCAATAAAAAGTGGACTTGAAACTGAAATGACAGCAGGAGTGAGGTTTCTGAATGGGTACATTCAAAGTCCTCACCCCTGTAGTGAATTTGGTTAAAATATCGTTTTCCTTTTTTGGTATGAATTTTTTTTTCCTCTCATTAACCACACACACAAACTTAAACACACACAGTGAGTAAAAAGTGTGTGTATCCGAGTGAAATGAAAATACACACCAAAAAAATAATTTTGGGTGAATTTGTGAGGACCTCTCTGAATCTTTAACAGATGCATATATAGGCCCCCGTAGAAGCCTTTAGATTTAGAATGAAAAACTTGTGAGGACTGACCAAAAGGTCCTCACTTGTCAAAAATGTCCTCACTACGTATGGTATGAAATGTGAGTGGTCCTCACAAGACTAGTCATACAAACACACACACACAATTCAATCTCAACACACACCCCCACAGAGGGAGAGAAGCACCCCAAGGCTGATCCAGTCCTCTCCACTTGACGTGGTCATTAAGTATTCCAGGCATGGCTCCCAGGATGTATTGACATTCCTGTCTCATGCTCCTTCCATTGTGCATTCTGTGAAAGCTAAGCCACTCATTTCTTCCTCGCGCCGACCTGCTCTCGTTTTTCTAAATCCTCAGACACACAAGCTTTGGTTGGTGATGCAATGATTTTCATGTGTTTTTTTGTTTTTTTTGGTTAACCTCTACGCTCGTAGTTGCTTTTGGAAGGTCTTAAAGCCACTTGAAAGTTTGACGTGATATATCCGAGTCCTGCTTGAAAGGTCCCACCCATCCATTTATGACAGCAAGGGACGACGTTCAAAAGTACTGCACTCGATAGCAAACCATGTCTGCACTCAAGGGGGGTGTGGAACACTAGTCCGCCATCCACTGTGGCGCTGTTCGACCGTGTGGTTTGGTGTTTATCCGCCGAAAACTAGTCCGCCAGCCACTGCGGCGCCATGATATATGCTAACTAGTTCGTATGCTAAGATTATATTCTCGCAAATTTAATGTTAATAATGTTCGTGAGCTAAAGCGTTCGTAAACCGAGGTATCACTTTATGCAATTGAGGATTATTTTTCCTGGTTTGCCGTGAAAATAGTAGCAGCATTGTCATTAGCAGTGTTTGAAATAACGTCTGCCCGGATGCCTGAGGTGTGTAACTTTTACGCCGGGCGTACAACTTCCAGAACCTCTCTGCTCGGGTGGCCGACAACTTTTTCCATTTCCATTTTTTTTTTTCAAATCAAACGCTTGCTTTATTCCGATTTCAAAATATTCGTTCGGTTTCAAATTTCGGAATTTCGGTTCATTTGCCAAACGGACCGAAATTAAAAATTGACAATTGACATACTCGGCAGCCAATCAGAAGCCTGCATCTGGTTTTTTGCCATTAGTCGTCTTATTATTATTTCAAGTTGTGAAAAATCGGGCAGGCAATTTTATGGCCGGGCAGGCAACTTTTCAGAGTTGTCTGCCCTGGTGTCCGCTAACTTTTTGTCATGAGTTTCAGACACTGTCATTAGCTACCAACAGTCGAGACAAACTAAATTTGAGCCAAAATAATCTTTGTAAAATCAGTTCACAATAAAAATAAATAAAAATCCTTGTGTAAAAGTTGTAGTATGCCGTTTATTATTTGAAATGACCCCCAAAAAAAAAAAAAAACGGATTAAAAAAATGGAGAAAATGTATACATTGACAGAAACCATTCAATGTAGCTCACTTCACATCATTGTTTCATAATTTACATGTAATCTGGTGTTAAATTTCATGATGAGGCAAATAAATACACCATAGAGTATTTTGGCCGCTAACCAAGTTTCATATAAATGACGTACGACAGTGGGGGGGGGGGCTATTCTCTCAGATTTATTATCCTCGCCCTCAGCAACGGCGCCGCGACAAATCACGGCAAACGCGGGCACATACACAAACGGTGATTACTGGCGATATTTGAAAGACATTGATTGAATGACACTGTGGCCGCTGTACTGATTTGACAGAATGTCAGTCTTTCCAGTCATGTGGCCATCAGCCAATCAGCATGAAACGCGAAGGAGGTGTTGGGAAGTCCAAATCGATTCACACAAGTGTTCAATATCTTTATTGTTTTTTTTTTCTCTCGCAATCAATTGTTGATTTATGGAACTCAATCAATAAAATTGATTTTTTTTTTTTTTTGGCTCAGCTTAGCTGTAAGCTTTGAAAAATCGCAGGTGTTTACATTGAGCATCCTCCAACATGGCGAGCTCGTAGCAAAATAGCTCTCAGACATGTTCGATCAGACACTGTAGAGCACAGGTGTCAAAGTCAAGGCCCGCGGGCCAAATCCGGCCTGCCACATCATTTTTTTCGGCCCGCGAAAGCAAATCAAACTTGTTAAATTCAAATGATTGCTAAAGTCTGAGCCAAAATTTCATATTTTTGGATGTCAACCACAATAAAAGTCATTATTCTTGACTTCAGATTTGAAAACGAGTTATTCATTAATTTGCTGTGTGCTCTATATGCAAATTTCCCCATTGCGGGACGAATAAAGGTATTCTGATTCTGATTCTGATTCTGATATATGTAATATTTGAAGGGATTTAAACATTCTAATTGGTTCCCCAAATTCATAACGGCCCTCGAGAGGAAACCATAACTACAAGGTGGCCCGCGGCAAAAAATGACTTTGACACCCCTCCTGTAGAGTCTACAGTGTCTGTTCGAACAGTGTCTGTTCGAACCCAGAAAGATTGTCTTTTACTGCCGGCAGGAGACGTAGCCATTCATGACAGACATCTGAATTATGCAGCCCTCTGCCAGGCTATTTATTGAGAGTATATGCAAATTAAAGTGATACATTAGTAAAACATAGTTTTCTTGATTAGAATACCACACCTCTTGAGTTCTAAGCACGCACAGCTGTAAGCAATAAAACATTGTCTCTTCCATCAACTGATAAATGTGTAACCTGGATAATGAGCTCTTCCTGTGAAGGACTTTCAAGTCGTAAATTGCTTCAGTGAGAATGGAGTTTCCCAAGTCCTAAATTATGTCCAAGGCCGGGTCTCCTAGATGAAGATGACAGTTTAACTTGCTGTGTCTGTTGACCTCAGATTGACCCCAGGTTGTCTGTGCTTCAATTGTGTATTCGAGTCACACATGTTGACTAAGCATATAACAGCATGACACTTTTAAATATGATAAATTCTTATTCTCCATCAATAGCATTGGATATTGAGGCAAATGCTGCTTCATTACATTTAAAGACATGACACATTTCCCTTTCTCTTTTTTTATTAATTCACATTCAATGTAGCATTAGCTGCCAGACTATGTACAAAAATATGTCCACTTCAGTGCCAGGGTTCTTGTCATTTTCACTCAAATTGCAGGACTCACGGAATATTGAGTTTTAGGACAAGCTATAGTACACAAACATTCAATGCAGCGTAAGAAACCTTCGACTCGCTTCTTTCATCAGAAAAAAAAGTTAATTCCTAAGTTGTGTCTGGAGTGATCTGAACTTGAAATGGGGGTGGCTGTAAAAAAGGCAAATGGTGCCCCCTCGTGGGAGGGAAAAAAACTACCAGAAGTCTGACCAGCACTTTATCGACAACTGTACAAGAAGTTTCTGTACAAGAAAGTCTCGTTATATCGATATTCATCCGAAAAAATGATATAACCGGGACATCGATATATCCGACCCTGTTTGCATGTAATAATAGTATCGATATAACCGGGACTAATATATCCGATATCGAATAATAATAATAATGATAATAGTAATAATAATAATGATTATAATAATGATGATAATAATAATAATAATAATAATTCATTTTATTTTAAGCGCCTTTCAAAGCTCTCAAGGACACTTTACAGTCACAGACAAGCATAGGTACTATAATCAATAAAATACAATCACAAATATAATGCAATAAATAAAATACAAAATACATGAATTTGACACTTTTTTTCCATGCTTTTATTCACTTTGCAGTACAACTCGAAGTTACATCAAAATGAATTTCAAACCATGCTCGTCAATCTTGTTCCTTTCACTTCCAAAATTCTTTGCTCCATCTATCTTTTACTTCTTCCACTGTCACTCTGGGGAGAAAGTCAAAGTTCAACCTATTGTACAAGCTGCCCTCTTGATGTTTCCAGACAGAAAAATAAAGTGAAAGAAGAAAAGCTAATTTGCTTTGGTCGCTATGGGGAATAAAGACTAATAAGGCAAGGGGGAAAAAAAAGTTAAAAATGAGTGTTTGGGAGGGGGCTTCATTAAGTGTTGAGGAAGCTCAGAGAAGCATGGGGAAGATGAAAAAGAGCAATAGGTTGAATATGTTGAGGGACGTCCAATGCAAAGATAATAGAAACTATGCTTCATATAACGCAGTAAAACCCACTCCGACGCCTCCCGACAAGTTGTGTCCATAATTTGTAAAATCACTTCAAATGACTTCTACTGAGCGTATTTTACAAAGATTCCACCGCATATAGCTATATTTTACATTTTAAGACTCGCACTGAATATTCAGGAAGTCTTGTTTTTGAGTTGAGGACGAGTCCGTATGTGACGTCACTAAAGGAACGCCCCACACCGAAAAAAGACACATTGTAGCATTCCTTCCATCACGTCAATGTATTTTGCTGTATTGTTTGGTCTGAAAACGTTGCACCCAAAAGCCTCCAGAAGAGGGTGTCCAAGCTCCATATAAGGAATTTATCAGCCTGTGGAAACGGAGGTGGCCACAGGAGGTCGCCATTTTGTGCCTCTTTTTTTGGGTGAGACATTTCCCCCCAATGTTGCCTCAAAATGGCACGAAATAAATTATTTAATCGATTGCAAACATTGATGCTTTCCTCTTCAGAACTATTTGAATCATATTCATAACTATATTCATAACATAAAGTCTTGTTTTCGAGTTGGTGTCGATTCCTGACGTGATGTCACGTCAGGAACGCCCCTGACCGAGAAAGCGACACACAATGCATTTTGGGTACTTTGTTTTGGTCTGAAAACATTGTGTTGATCCGTGTTGATTGTGAAATTAGAAGGAAAACACATAAATAACGCTATTTGATACTACAGTAAAGTCTCGTTATATCGATATTCAAGGGAGTCCGAAAAAATATTGATATAACCGGGACTATCGATATATCCGATATCGATATAACGAGACTTTACTGTAGTTGACATAAATTCCCAGCAGACAAATCAGCCTATATCCAACGGAGCTTGTCTGCTACGTGTCGGTTGTCCTTTAAATTTCATCCAATTCATCATTTTTCATCCAAATCTCGTCTTCATAAGCGGGCAGAGGCTTTGGCGACTCATCGTAGCGCATTGAGGCAGTGCCAACCTTTTCCTCGAGAGAGTTTGGAGGCTACATCTGCAGGGCACTTGACATTTAGCCAAGCAGGGAGACCTGATTTATATGATCGAGACACGAGGTGTGTTTTGTGTTCATTGTTGTTATGGTCGCTTATTTGTATAGAGTTGCGCTCGATCAAGAGGAGGACAATGCCTTGCTGTTGTCTGCTCACTGTTGTAGGAAGCAGGCAGCAACATCCTGGCTTTTAAGTCTTAACTCGTTCACTGCCAGACAATGTGCCAAAATGTTGTGTCGCACCAAGACTATCAATTGCGGTAACATCATAAAGAAGGTGTAATTCCCAGCAGACAAATAAGCCCATTTTCAACGGCGCTTGTGCGCCATCATGTGCATTTTCTGGGATGCTACATTGGAGTCCAGACAGCTCGAATTGATACGGAAGGACTTCTTTAATTGGTTCCAAATATTTATGCTTTCCTCTTAAGAACTATTTGAATCATATTCATAACTGGATGAGTAACAAGAAAGCATCTTCTCCGAATTTGAACGCTCTGAAACTATTGTTTTGATTCTGGAGCAAGGCAGTGTGTGACCAATAGTGACGTCACAAACAAGGGGGCGGGACTTTCTGAATCTTCCCAGTTCCGAGCTCATTTTGTGGCAGTTTTTGGGACACTTTAAGTCATTTTTATTGGTGTTTTGCATTTGACTAAAAATATCAGCCTGCGTGTTTTGGGTATTTTAGATAGCTATAAAACGTTTTTCTGATGTCAGTTAGGAAACAAGAAAAATGGTGTTGGTTGTCCATCCGTGCGTTTCACTTCTCAAACCACCTAGCTCTATTACCCACACACACACACACACACACACACACACACAGACATGTACACACATATGCACACACGTACACACAGTGTCCCCTCAGACCTACCGTAATAGAGCCTTCAATAAACACTCTAATGAAAGGACACATCGTCACTGCAGTTCCCAGCGTGTTTGGCATCACGTATGTGCATGAGCGCACGTATGCGGGCGAGAAAGAGTGACAACCAGTAAAAGATGCTTCTCTTCTTGTTGATCTACACGGGAGGACAAAGTGGGGTCACGCGGGACGGTGGATATTGAGACCTGTTTTCAATTTAAATGCAAATGTTTGGAAATGCAAAGGCGAGGGAAGAGAGTCCCCGGAAAGGACGATACGTGGCCAACGTATGTGCAACAAGAGATGGCCCTGATGGCCATTAAAGAACAACCGACATTACTTTTTTTGTTTCCTAACTGACATTAGAAAAACGTTTTATAGCATCTAAAATACACAAAACACGCAATATGATATTTTTAGTCAAATGCAAAACACCAATAAAAATGACAAAGTGTCCAAAAACGACTTCAAATTGAACCCGAAAGTGGCCAGTTTCAGAAGATCCCGCCCCCTTGTTCGTGGTGTCACGTCAAGACGTCGTGCCTTGCTCGAGAATCAAAACAATGCGTTCAGATTCGGAAAAGATGCTTTCTTGTTTCTCATCCAGTGATGAATATGATTCTAGTTCTGAAGAGGAAAGCATACATGTTTGCAATCGATTAAAGAATGTATTCCGGTCATTTTGATGCATCTGGAGAGAAATGTCCTGACAAACTCTTTAGTCCTCACAGTACACAAAAAAGGCAGAAGATGGCGACAAAGCTCCGTGGGAATTGTCTCCTGGGACGTTTTGTGAGCGAACATCAAATACACTGAAGAAGTCTTGGCGCAACACGCCACGATTCACCATCGCGTTATTTGTGTTTTCCTTCTAATTTTGCCATCAACACGAAGTTTTCAGACCGAACAAAATACCGCGAAATGCATTGAGGTGATGTAAGGTATGTCCTTTCTCAGTTCGGGGCGTTCCTTCGGTGACGTGGGGTGAGGACTCGTCACCAACTCAAAAACAAGACTTCCGGAATATTCAATGCAAGTCTTAAAACGTAACATATAGCTATATACGGTGAAATCTCTGTAAAATACGCTCCGTAGAAGTCATTTGAAGCGATTTTACAAATTATGGACACAACTTGTCCACAGACTTAGGTTGTCTTTTAGTGTTGCCACAGGAACAATTTCAGGGTCAGCGCAGCGGGTGCGGCGCTAGCAAAATGTGTGAGCCTCTTTGCCAACTTGCTTGTGTCGCTCACATATGCGTTCTTCATAAATGTCGGCCCTGCTTTCATTCATTCCCAGGAGTTCCTATCTGCGGCACATTTCCATAATGGAATGGCGCGTTTGTGATTGTGACTGTGCAGAAATGTGCCGAGAAATGGCTCAGCGAGCAATGTTTTGCCATACTCTAATGTAACTCGGATTCGTGGAATGGAATTGCACTTTGTCTCGGAATTATTGAAGTTAGATGGAGGACATGGGCAACAAATAATGCCGGGAAACAATTCACGGGCATTGTGACGTGGAGTTTGGTGGATGTACACTAATATTGAATAGAAGGCTTAGCATGACACTGTTTGGACTTAGAATTAAATGCAGCTCATAAGAAATAATAAAGGGGCAGTGTCAGAGATGTTCGATCGGACTCTGTGGATGAAGGCTCAAACCCAGAAAGATTGTCTTTACTGCCGGCAGGAGACGTAGCCATCCATGACAGACGCCTGAATTCTGCAGCCCTTTTCCAAACTATTTATTGAGAGTATATGCAAATTTAAGTGATACATTAGTAAAACATAGTTTTCTTGATTATAATACCACACCTCTTGACTTTTAAGCACAAACAGCTGTAAGCAATAAAACATTGTCTCTTCCATCAACTGATAAATTTGTAACCTGGCTAATGAGGTCTTCCTGTGAACGTTTCAAGTCGTAAATTACTTCGGTGATAAAGTAGTTTCCCAAGTCCTAAATTCTGTCAAAGGCCAGATCTCCTCGATGAAGATGACAGTTTAACTTGTCTGTTGACCTCAGATTGACCTCAGGTTGTCTGTGCTTTAATTGTGTATTTGAGTCACACATGTTGACTAAGCATCTAACAGGATGAAACTTTTAAATATGATAACTTCTTATTCTATACTCGTCTTCTATATTCGGAAATGTAAACACTCAAATACTTGCACATTGACATCATTGAGGATAAGGTTGTTTTTGTTGTGTGTGTGTGTGCTTGTCGTTTGCTCATATGAGTGCGTGTGCATAAGTCTGTGTCCTCGGTCTCAGCCGGCACACCAAAACACATCGTCTCGTTCCCGTGGAAACGACCTTGCTGAGTACTAAACAGTGACGCGGAGAACAGGAAAATGAGGTGGTGACGGAAATAGGCGGAGGCTCCAGCGTCCGTCCGGCAGCGTCAACAACCAGGAGATAAGAGTCCAAGATAAGACTTGTTTTGACGATTTCCGTCAGTTTCGAGTTTTTCATTGGATGTCTCAATGAGTAGTCATCACACACACACACACACACACACACACACACACACACACACACACACACACACACACACACACACACACACACACACACACACACACACACACGAGATAGCAATGACGTTTTTGGCAAAAGTGGTGTGTGACTGTCATCACATAAATAAATAAATACAGTGATACCTTGGCTTACGAACTTAATTGGTTCCCAGACAGAGTGTGTAAGGTGAAAAGTGTGTATCCCAAACATTAATTTCACATAGGAAACCATTAAAATGAGAATAATCAATTCCCAAGTCACCATAAAACATAATTTTCTACTTTCTAATTTTCTAAGCCTTAAAACTACACAAAATATACCTTATTTTATGCATAATAAATGTGCTATGGTATTATAATTGAAGAAATAAAGTGTACTATATAATAAAGTTGTTTTATTCACCTTTGTGATGGTCGTTGATGGCTTGATGGAATGGATAGCTTTTTGCATAAAGTGTCTCAAGGAGCTCTGGGTTGTACATCTTGGAAGTTGTGATATTCCAACAGCAACAGATGCAAGCTGACACACTAGAAACATCATTAATAGCTGCTTCCCTTGCTTGTCTTTTCATTTCAAATTGAACTGAACTCGTTCGCGAATGACACATCACTCATTGTGGCAGCTCCGTGTGTATTCCAAAAAAATAGTTTGTATGCCAAGGTAAATTTTCCATAAATTTAACGTTCGTAAACCCAAAAGTTCGTAAGCCAAGGGGTTCGTAAACTGAGGTATCACTGTATAGTGTCAAAAGATAAAAGATAAATAAATAAAACTGCATGCCTAGTTATCACTTTTATTTGATTGGATTATATTGATGACGCAGAAGTGTTTTTCATACTGATAGAACCTGACCCAGTCCTTTGGCATATATGGACACTATCTATCTATCTATCTATCTATCTATCTATCTATCTATCTGTCTGTCTGTCTGTCTGTCTGTCTGTCTGTCTGTCTGTCTGTCTGTCTGTCTGTCTGTCTGCCTGTCTGTCTGTCTGTCTGTCTGTCTGTCTGTCTGTCTGTCTGTCTGTCTGTCTGTCTGTCTGTCTGTCTGTCTGTCTGTCTGTCTGTCTGTCTGTCTGTCTGTCCGTCTGTCTGTCTCTGTCCCTCTACCTGCTCAGCTAGCTAGCTGTATAGCTAGATATAGGTATAGCTAGCTGGCTAGCTCCTTCCCTCCTTCCTTCCTTCATTCATTCATTCCTTCCCTCCCTATCCATCTCGCTAGCTATCAACACAAAATTCCAAGTATCAACAGCCAATATGGTAATTGGCCCTAGCTATGCGTTATCTATCATTCCTCAGCACAGAAGAGGCATTGGCATTTTCTTCCAACGGAGACAGTTGGCGAGAGGCACTGCTCATTAGGCTCGCTGGATATGAGTGGGTGACAGTGATTAGCGGCGAATGGGACAAAATGCACTTGATGAGGCTGAATTGGCTTATTAGCCTTTGTTATGTGGAGAATGTGTTTACGAGGGGAGCAGAGTGCGCTGAGAGTTGCTATGTTCGCTACTGATCACACTGAAGGCAGCAAGGTGGAAAAATGGGAGGATTATCAAGAGCCTGACCTGGGGAGATCAGTCTACATACACACACGCAGTGCCACAACATGTACTTCCAGTTCATTTGAACAAAAATGCCTTTTTTTCTGTGGAGATGCCAGCATGTCATGTTTGAAGCTAAACCTGTACCATCCTGTGTTGTTGCTCAGAATCTCCCAACGCCACCTGTGGGCATCCTATCCTCTCTCTGCTCCCTCCTGATTTTGTCTGATCTTCTCATATATCAACTCCCGCAAGCAGTCGCAAGTGACGAGGTTCTTGAGGCCAGTTCTATTTTAGCGACCTTGGCTATTATGTTTCTTTTGTCATCACAGCCGTGGAATATTACATGTGGCTATATGAAAGCCATGAAATGGCACATCATTTTAAACATGCATCCAGCCATTACATACTACTTGGGTTGCAGTTTCCATGACAGAGTTTGTAAGGTGAAAAGTGTGTATCCCAAAAATTAATTTCCCATAGGAAACCATTAAAAAGAGAATAATCCGTTCCCAGGAACCCCATAAAACATAATTTTCGACTTTCTAATTTTCTAAGACTTAAAACTACATAAAATATACCTTATTTCATTTATAATAAATGTGCTATGGTATTATATTCAAAGAAATGAACTGTACTGTATAAGAAAGTCATTTTATTAACCTTTGTGATGGTCATTGATGGCTTGATGGAATGGAGTGGCCGCTTTCCTCAGCATTAAATACTTGATGAGGAACGTAGCCTTCTTCTGTCACCATCTTGAGGAATGATCCCTTGTAGGTGCTTTCTCTGTGATAATTTTATCTAGTTCCTCATCAATTGTGTTCTGTTTAGCTGGGTTGATAGCTTATTGCATCAAATGTACAGATGTCTTGTGCGGGTTGTTTGTGGAGCCTGGTTGATGGGATATTTTAACCTTGCAGTCTACATTCTACCTTTGAACTATCAAAGTTGAAACTCTCTCATTATCATCTGCCTGTCTCTTTAATGTTTAAACCACCTCCCCTCACTGCTGCATTCTTGACCAATCACGTGGCTTTAAGCGAAAGCTGGGGGCGGGGAATAGAGGACCAAAACAAGCCGGCTGCCATTTTCTTGTTAGAAGAACGGGCTCGTTCGCAAACGACACATCACTCATTGAGGCAGCTCCGTGTGTATCCTGAAAAAAGTCCGTATGCCAAGGTAAAATTTTCATAAATTTAACGTTCGTAAACCGAAAAGTTCGTAAGCCAAGGGTAAACCGAGGTACCACTGAATGGAGAATCAAAAACCAGCATTTTTGAGAAGGCCGATTGTTTGTAATGTCCCCAATGTGCAAATGGAGCTAACACTTGTGAAGAGTAATTATATTCTATGAATTAGGCTGATTTCACTCTTGGTGGCCGTATTTGAAATAATGAGCGGTCAGTGACTGCTGTACATTTTGAAATGGGTCATTTTTTGGACTTGAGGGCATAAGAGAGATAATGATGCTTCAACATGAAGGAAGGATGATGAATAGAGATTGCTTTTTACCCAAACTACAACAATGACAAACCTACAGGCTGATGAATGACGACATCATGCAACTCGTGGCATCAAAAAAGTCGCGGTCATTCCAGCGTTGTGGTACGCTTTGGTTTCATGTTGGCTTTTCTTTCTTTTTAAATCCCCTTCATGGTTTATGACATGAAATCCCCATAATACCCCTTCCATTGTGACTTTTATTTTCCAAAACATTTTCTTAAACCCATTTGTGGATTTGTCAGTCGCTAAGCCGCCTTTATGCTTGGAGTATGACTTTTGCTTCTGCTTCATGGAAATCCAACTCTTAGCTGCCCTGCCATGCCTAGTTACAGTTGCTAAGCTACAATAGATTTTTTTAAAGAGACAATTTGAGCAAACTATTATGTATGCATGTATGTATGTATGTATGTCAAGTCAAAGTCAGCTTTATTGTCAATATGCTAATATGCATGACATACAGCACAGATGAAATTACTGTCCTCTCGGACCCAGCATGCAAGGCACTTATAATTACTTTAACAAACATAAACATGAAAACGCCAATTTGCCGGGAGAGGGGAGCCGCTGCGTGTTCACGCGCCGCCATCTTGGGGAAAAAAAAAAAAAAAAAAAAATAACAAATATGACAACACAAAGACACAGAGTCATTCATTCTTCAGGACTTGCTGTACCCTCTTTGTGATGACATGAAGCAGTTCTATTTGAAAGAGGAGAGGATCAAAGCATCCATGTCAGCAGTGGATCAGGGACGTCATGGTGGAATTTGTACGTCTACTACAAGCTAAATGTTGAAAGCAAACACGAAGTTGTAGTTATCCATTGACGAAAAGACATTGTCTCACATCTATGTATGTATGTATGTATGTATGTATGTATGTATGTATGTATGTGTATGACGGAACGACATCAAGCACTGTAGGAGAAAGATATACATATATGTATGTGTGTATGTATGTGTGTATGTATCTATCTATCTATCTATCTATCTATCTATCTATCTATCTATCTATCTATCTATCTATCTATCTATCTATCTATCTATCTATCTATCTATCTATGTCTTTTGACTGTCACCGTTATTCATGCATGTCGCTTGGTCCTTCTTTTTCATTAATATCATATACAGTGTTAAGCCGAAAAGGACACAAAAGAAAATGACGGTCGAAGAGAAGAAGGAGATCATCGAAAAAACACGAACGAAATGTGCCTTTGTGTGACTTAGCGTCCCAGTACCAATATGCTAAATCGACTATTGCTACGTGTGGCTAAGGGTGTTTCTGTGTTGTCTAAGCAACGGTCTCATGCAATAGAAGAGGTTGAAAGACTTCTGTTGATTTGGATTAATGAAAAGCAGCTAGCAGGGGACAGTCCTTATGGAAGGTGACTTTCCTTCCAAACAGTAACTCCCTCCCTCCCTCCTCTCCCACCCCATTCTATCAAGCCATCAACGACCATCACAAAGTTAAATAAAAGGACTTTATTATATAGTACAGTTTATTTCTTGAATTACAGTACAATAGCACATTTATTATACATAAAATAAGGTATATTTTGTGTAGTTTTAATGCTTATTTAGTAGAAAATTATGTTTTATGGGGACCTGGAAACGGATTATTCTCATTTTTAATGGTTTCGTATGGGAAATAAATGTTTGGCAGACAAACTTTTTGCCTTACACACACTTTCTGGGAACCAATTAAGTTCGTAAGCTGAGGTATCACTGTACTTTGAAGCTCCATTATTGCCATTTAGTGCAATCAGATTATTTTCCCAGCAGCAAGCCCGCTTTGCTCTTCCTCTCCCTTTCCTTTCTCTCTCTCTCTTTCTCCTACAGTGCTTGATGTCGTTCCGTCAGCAGCAATCAGATTAATAAGTAAACAAGCTTGTAATTGGCACCGAATGAAATATTTAAATGACGGAACGACACTCATCGTGGACTTTTAAAACATTAAGCACGTGTGGTCATGCCATTTGTCATTACAACGCCCTCCCACTTAAAGGACAACCGACGTCTCTGGACAAGTTGTGTCTATAATTTGTAAAATGGCTTCAAATGACTTCTACTGAGCGTATTTTACAAAGATTCCACAGCATATAGCTATATTTTACGTTTTAAGACTCGCGCTGAATATTCCGGAAGTCTTGTTTTTGAGTTGGTGACGAGTCTTCACCCTACGTCACTGAAGGAACAACCCCTGACCGAAAAAAGGACACATTGTAGCAGTCCTTCCATCACGTCAATGCATTTTGCTGTACTTGTTTGGTCTGATAAACGTCATGTTACACCAAAAAGAGGCAGAAGAGGGCGACAAAGCTCCATGTAAGGAAATAATCAGCCTGTGGAAACCGGCTGATTAATTCCTCACACGGAGCTTGGTCTCCATGTTCTGGCTCTTTTTTTGGTGATACACCCCCCCCCAATTTTGCCTCAAATGGCATGGAATAAATTCTTTAATCGATTGCAAATTGTCCGGAGACGTCGGTTGTCCTTTAAAGGTACAGAAGTTGATTAGGATCACGAAAAAAAATAGATAATTGCCAAAATTCTGACTTTTGTGTCAGCATTTTGATTTCATCCTCTTTCGTAGACTTGAAAGTTAGACTCAGACTTGAAACATGGTGACCTGAATTCCTGATTGTTGATTCTGGTCCATTTAACATGCTTGGTTTGAAGATGTTTTACAAAATGGTTTTGTATGCAAGCGCATGCTGAGAATTCCAACGTCATGATTGGCGGATTTGGCTGTCAATCTGGGAACGGCAACGTCTTGATTGGTGGATTACTCTGTCACTCAGTCGAAACCGCTCCTTGACGACAGAGTAGCACAAAGTCTCGTGAAATGGCGCCGTCATTGTGGTTCCTTTTTTCTATACCGCCCCCCCCCAAAAAAAAAAAAAAAAAACAAAAACAAAAACAGTAAAAAGGAGACATTCAAACAGACCAAATTCGGTCTTGAAATCCAACTGTCAGTGAGCGAGTGAGGATGAGGGTTCGAGTATGTGTGCGTGTGTGTGCGTGTGTATGCGTGCGTGCGTGCGCGTGTATGTGTGTGTGTGGGGGGGGGGGGGAGGTCTTGTGGGAGACAAACATTAGAAGAGGAGAGACTGGAGATAAATTGTTCATCCTTTCGTCCCTCCCTTCTGCCTCACAATCTCTCTCAAGATGACGCTGTGAGTGTGTGTACGCGTGTGCGTGCGCGCGTGTGAGTACGCGTGTGAGCGCGAGACTGCAGATAGATTCTGATGTTCTCATTCATGTCTTAATGATTAGGTTAGTATGCAGTTTGTGCTGTGCAATGCTGCGCTTAGACAGAAAGCAAGATCACAGTGGCCGCCAGATGAAATGATTAGCACACACGCACACATAAACACACATCTGAGCCTTTTTTCCCCCAATACGTGCCCTGACAGTCTGTATCGTTTGCAAAACCAAGCACGCATACACTATGGATGTCAGGCGTTTTCGCCACTAGCATTAAGCTAGCGTCTTGCCTTGCTGGAGAATCAAAACAATGGCTTCAGATTCGGAGAATATGCTTTCTTATTACTCATCCAGTTATGAATATGATTCAAATAGTTCTGAAGAGGAAAGCATAAATGTTTGCAATCGATTAAAGAAGTCCTTCCGTATCAAATCGACCCGTCCAGATTCCAATGTAGCGTCTCAGAAAATGCACAAGATGGCGCACATGGAAATGGGCTGATTTGTCTGCTGGGTATTTGTGTCAACTAGTATCAAATAGTAGTCTTGGCGCAACACACAACGATTCACCATTGCGTTATTTATGTGTTTTCTTTCTAATTTCGCCATCAACACGAAGTTTTCAGACCAAACAAAGTACCCAAAATGCATTGTGTGTCACTTTCTCGGTCAGGGGCGTTCCCTCCGTGACGTCACATCAGGAATCATCACCGACTCGAAAACAAGACTTCCTGAATATTCAGCGCGAGTCTTAAAAGGTAAAATATAGCTATATGCAGTGGAATCTTTGTAAAATACGCTCAGTAGACGTCATTTGAAGTGATTTTACAAATTACGGACACAACTTGTCCGGAGGCGTCGGTTGTCCTTAAAGCTAGACAAGCAAATATTGGATGCTTTATAGTTGTGGCCTATTTTATTTAATTCTACGGGCTTCTAGAGGGTCTATATATGCATCTGTTAAAGTTTCAGAGAGGTCCTCACAAATTCACCCAAAATTTTTTTGGTTTGTATTTTCGTTTTACTTGGATACACACACCTTTTCCTCACTGTGTGTGTGTGTGTGTGTGTGTGTGTGTGTGTGTGTGTGTGTGTGTGTGTGTGTGTGTGTGTGTGTGTGTGTGTGTGTGTGTGTGTGTGTGTGTGTGTGTGTGTGTGTGTGTGTGTGTGTGTGTGTGTGTGTGTGTGTGTGTGTGTGTGTGTGTGTGTGGTTAATGAGATGAAAAAAAATCATACCACAAAAAGTAAAACGGTATTTTAACCAAATTCACTACAGGGGTGAGGACTTTGAATGTTCCCAGTCAGAAACCTCATTCCAAGTCCACTTTTTATTTCTCTGTTTTTAATGAAGTTGAACAGGGAAATTGGGTGACATTTATTGTTTAAATGTAACACTAGTTCTCTAAACTTATCAGCAACAGTGGTCCTCACTCTTTTTCTGGAGTTATCCGGACCTCACAAAACCATTGAAACAGGAATATGCCTGTGTGTGTGTGTGTGTGTGTCTGAATGTGTTAATAGCCTCATGGGGGTCAAGAGTTTGACCCCCCCCCCCCCCAAATAGGTCTGTACAAGCCCTCTATTAACACCATTTCCTCAGCGCTAATAGCTGCCATGTGCTGATTAAGACACGTGTCCATACATGTTAATGTTCCACCTTACTACAATCCATATTGTTTTGGAGTTTCCGGTTTGGACAAATGTGTGAAAATACTGTTGACAGATAATAATGCAATTTTGATATTCGACGAGTGAAAATGGGAGAAGTTGTCATTGCTGTATTCTAACATACTCTGTTTGTCTCACTCAGGAGGCCATGCATCACTTTTTACATCCTTGTATTATAATTGTGTTGGGAAAAAAATTGTTAGTGAAACTACTGATTTTCGTTTTTTTTGTTTGTCACCAATGAGAAATTCCTTTAAAATATAACCGTCAAATAAATTGCATTGTTTATTCTTTACATATTTGCCTACTCTAAATGAATTGAATCATTATTCCTTCTCCTGTTGTGGAACATTTGTCTTGTTTGTATGAAACAACAACAAAAAACATTTGTTAAACACAAATACAGTGATACCTTGGCTTTTAAACTTAATTGGTTCCCAGACAGAGTCTGTAAGGTGAAAAGTGTGTCTCCCAAAAACGAATTTCCCATAGGAAACCATTAAAATGAGAATAATAGGTCTCCATAAAACATAATTTTCTAATTTCTAATTTTCTAAACCTTAAAACTACACAAAATATACCTTATTTTATGTATAATAAATGTTATATGGTATTAGAATTAAAGAAATAAACTGTACTGTATAATAAAGTCGTTTTATTTATCTTTGTGATGGTCGTTGATGGCTTGATGGAATGGAGTGGCAGGTTTCATCAGCATTAAACACTTGATGAGGAACTTAGCCTTCTTCTTTCACCATCTTGAGGAATGATACCTCGTAGGTGCTTTCTCTGCGATAATTTTACCTTGTTCTTCATCAATTGTGTTCTGTTTAGCTGGGTTGATAGCTTTTTGCATCAAGTGTACAGATGGCTTGTGCACGGGCTGGTTAATGTTACATTTAAGGCACCCTGAAAGCAAAGTGATGAAGCGTCTTTTGTCTCTTTTGCTTCCGTCTTTGTATCTGTGCTGCCTTAGGACGCTCCGGCATACCCCTTAATGGTGATATTTAACAGCGGGAAAAAGATTAATTTCCAGATGATGTATTCCATCAAAGTCACGTGACCTCCATATATCATTTACCGTGTTGCAGGGGGAGTTATCCTAAGCTTTCAGCCAGCTCTCGCGGCTTTTGAATATGATCTCCTCCACGCCCGTTTCAGCAGTTCATTGATCTTTCTATCAGAGTCGAATTAAAAGTGAAGTCTCCCCTGTTTCTTGGAAACACATCCCATAAGGTCAAAAGACAGTGCTCCGGGGCTTGTTGATTTTCTCGGCCTCCTCACGACCCTTGCATTTTACAAGGACTTTAAAGGCAACGTTGCCATTGAAGTTCTTGACAATTTTCCCGTTCACTATCAGAGGTGGGAAAAGTACTCTATTTAATTATAGTAGTTTTAAACAAGATTCTAGTAGGGCGCCCAGGTTGTCAACTGGTGTCAGACATGTTCGATCGGACACTGTGGACGAAGGCTCGGACCCAGAAAGATGGTCTTTTACTGCCGGCAGGAGACGCAGCCATTCCTGACAGACGTTTGAATTCTGCAGCCCTCTGCCAAGCTATTTATTGAGAATATATGCAAATTAAAGTAATACATTAATTTGTAATTTGTAAAATGGCTTCAAATGACTTCTACTGAGCGTATTTTAATAAGATGCCACCGCATATAGCTATATTTTACGTTTTAAGACTCGCGTTGAATATTCCGGAAGTCTTGTTTTTGAGTTGGTGACGAGTCCGTACGTGACGTCACTGAAGGAACGCCCCTGACCGAAAAAAAGACACATTGTAGCAGTCCTTCCATCACGTCAATGTATTTTGCTGTACTCTTTGTCTGAAAACCTTGATGTTGCACCCAAAAGCCGCCAGAAGAGGGCATCCAAGCTCCATGGAAGGAATTTATCAGCCTGTGGAAACGGTCTGATTCATTCCTCACGGGAGCTGGTCACCATTTTTGGGTGTGACGTTCTCCCCTGCCCGTTTGCCTCAAAATGACACGGAAAAAAATCTTTAATCGATTGCAAACTTGTATGCTTTCCTCTTCAGAACTATTTGAATCATATTCATAACTGGATGTGTAACAAGAAAGCATATTCTCCGAATCTGAAGCCATTGTTTTGATTTTTCAGCAATGCAAGACGTCTTGGCGTGATGTCTTGGCGGGACTTTCTGAAAATCCCTATTTCCGATGTCACTTTGTGGCAGTTTTTGGACACTTTAAATCATTTTTATTGGTGTTTTGCATTTGACTAAAAATATCATACTGCGTGTTTTGGGTATTTTAGATGCTATAAAACGTTTTTCTGATGTCAGTTAAGAAACAAAAGTGATGTCGGTTGTCCTTTAAACTCCTTTACCGATTTTCAGTAAAATACACAGAATAGTGCTGTAATTTCCAGACTGCATGACACACCCGAATAAAGTCGTAACAGCTATACTGTATGTAGCTATAAAAAATATATATATCTCTAAACACATGGCTTTTTATGAATAACAGTGGTTCTCCATGTTTCAGTAAGTGGGGTTTGTTTTGGAATAAAAGAGGTCACAGGTGGATTTTTTTTTTTACTTATCGTGTTATTAAGGCAGGCCCAAAAGCTTTCATTTTGTTCAAAAGATGACCCTATGACTTATACGCAGGTGCGCTTTATATGTGGAGTAATATTGAGCCACAACATGTCTCGCAAATGCTGTCGGCAACCACCGACTCCATTTCTCCCTGTAGAAAAAGTCTTTCATAACCCCAGCCTCTACTGTAGCACCTTATAATGTGGTGTGCCTTATATTTGGAAATCGTTCATCTATTTATATATTGTATTTTTGTATTCATCGTCCGATGCGCCTTATATATGGAAAAGCTTTGTAAAAACACCATTCATTGGGGTTGTGTTATGATCTGGTTGGCGACCAACGGGGGGCGCTGTCGGCCCCGCCTGCACCTGCACAGGTGCTGGTCGTCCCGATCAGATTGCCGACCAACGGTGAGCGACGTCAGCCCTGCCTGCAGCCTCGCAGGTGCTGGTCGTTTTAATCACTGGCACTTAAAAGGACACCCGGCACGACCATCCGGTGTCGGTTCATTGTTTGCTGCTTGTTTGTTGCATGCTTTGTCTGCAATCGCATGCGTTGTATGCTGTGCTTGTGTTTGTTTAACCTTGGCGGTTCCGTCTTTGTAAAGCAGTTTGTTACGTGTTTAACTCTTTCACTGCCCTTCCCAAATTTATTCGGGATCTGAAAGGCATGACCTGGAGCACCATTCCCGAATTTGTTCGGATTTTGGTTCTAGCTAGCTAATGGATAGCTATCTATCGAGATAGCTAATAGATAGCCAGCTAGCCAGAACGTTGAGTATTTACTACAGTAAAGTCTCGTTATATTGATATCGGATATATCGATAGTCCTGGTTATATCGATACTATTTCTATGCACGCACGGAGAAAATTACATGCAAACAGGGTCGGATATATCGATAGTCCCGGTTATATCGATATTTTTTCGGACTCCCTTGAATATCGATATAACGAGACTTTACTGTATTTTTATGATTTTTGAAGACTGGCTTTGTGTTGTGTCACACGATGTATTATTTTGTTATTTTTTTTGTTCTTTTGACTTCAAAATGGCGCCACGAGAGTGGCTGCCTTTACAGCAGCTCCTGTATTTTGTTTTTGCTGTTGTGAAATGTAAATTCCTCCCCTGTGAGACAAATAAAGGCTAATGTAATCTAATCTAAATCAAAAAACTAGGAGAGCGTGATGTTTTCAGTTGCTGTCTGGACTCGTGTTTGAAATCGTTTAATAATAAATAATAATAAATTTTATTTCAAGCGCCTTTCAAAACACCCAAGGACACTTTACAATAACACAAGTGCGCACTTCCAAGTCACACGGTGATTCTTGTACAGATGCTGTCCCCCTCCTTGGTGTTTTTTTATAGAATCCTCAAGCACCTGTGCTTTGTTTTGTGCCTTAGCTCTCTCAGGGGGAGAATGATTTTCATTCACTTTGTCCACTCAACTCCTCGCAATGATTTATGATAAGCCCTCTGTCCTTCTCATTGAGGGCTTTTGGCTTAAGAATATGGTTGTGATTGAATTGAATGACATAAACTACCAGTATATAGTTTTAGAATCATGACTTACTGTATAGTAGCCATAAAAGGTTTGTTTTGGTTCCATCCCAAATGATTTTTTTTCCTCAATGTCGAAGCTATGACGCTGTTAATCTTAACAATATTAAATCTGTAATTTAGAGCGCTTTATCGGCACCCGAACAGGAAAAAAAACATAACCCGAATAAATTCGAGAATGGCGCTCTACGTCATACTTTCAATTCCTGAATAAATGTGTGAATGGCAGTGAATGGGTTAAAAGCAACACAGCGGTTCACATCTCCCGCAGCATTTGCAACCGTCAAGCATAAGCTAACAACGAGTTTTTTGCTGACATCTAAGTTCATGGATGATTAGGTGATACCAGGGCAAATAGGGCAATCAGGCCAGTTGTCAGTCAGTAAAATAGAAGCAATCAGTGGAGCCGCAGGGAGTAGTCCTCTGCTCCCCCCAATCTGAGAGCAGGGACCTATCATAGCAGAGTCCGGCACCACCACGTCTGGACCGTAGGGATATATATCGGGCCGAAACTACCAGTAAGACTGTTGTTCGCTGAAGAAGCATTTTGGATAAGAAGCGAAACGTCCGACACCTTCAAAGAAGTACAGATGACGGCTGAAGAAACCTTTTCATCGATGGACCACTCTTGTACGACTGAGAGCTTACACCGACGTATCTAAGTTCATGCTTAGTTTGCCTTTATTTACCCACTGATGTGCGGGTACTGGAAACATAGTACGTCTACTTAGACAGTCCTGTTAAAATGACAGTTTTTGTGGTTTCATAATACTTTTATTCTATAGCGAGCGTCTTTAAGCACAAACGAATAAGCAGGAAAGATGTACTTTCCGGTATTTATAATAATAATAATAATAATACATTTCATTTATAAGCGACTTGAAAAACTCTCAAGGACATTTTACAGTCACAGGATAGTAGACAGTGTTTATTATATTGTTGTGAGATCGATGAGAAGGTTTCTTTAGCCATCATCTGTACTTCTTTGAAGGTGTCGGACGTTTCGCTTCTTATCCAAGAGGCTTCGTCAGCAATCTAAATTTTTCGGTAGTTTTGGCCTTTATATATATCCCTACTGTCCCTACGGTGCCAGACTCTGCTATGATTGGTCCCTGCTCTCAGGCTGGACGGAGCAGAGGACTACTCCCTGCGGCTACACTGATTACTTCTATTGTCCTGCCTGAGTATGGGGTCTAAGACTAGCCTGATTGCCCCCATTTGATCTGGTATCACCTCATCAGCGTAACTAAGCCTATGTTGCCTAAGAAGTCGGTTGTAGGAACGATTCAAATTGAACCTCACCCCACCATGGCGATTTAGTGACATGTTTTGCTGTTGTATGAAAATATTATATTGTTGTGAGATGTTTCAAGTTATGCACTATTTTATGGAGAAAAAAAATATGAAGATGCACATTCACTTTAAGCCATGGGATTCGTGGCATTCGAGTTTGTTGGAATTATCGAATTTGTGTGTGTATTATTTTTTTTTTGTAGGTGTGAATGTGTGTGTTTGCTCGCCGGCTGCCACTACCTAACACCCTCGATATGACCTGTGATGTTTCGCCGCTTGAGCGGTCAGCTCATTTCATCAATTGCTGTAGAGGCCTCACTGAATAATAACCATAATAATAATCATCATAATCATGTCTGACTACATGCGGAGGTAATTACATTCACCTGCAGCGGATCTGCACTGATTAATCTTGTGACTAAAATAAATACTCTTCTTTGGCTGATTTGTGTCAAAAACAAAGGAAGTATATTTAACAGAGGAACGTGCACTGTTTGCGCTCTCTCTATCTGACCTGATTTCCATAGCTTTGCTTGTTCATTATAAAATGTGTAAAAAAAAAAATCTATTGCGTTAATAAATCATTTGGAGAAATCTAAAAATCAGAACAATATTAGTACGTATCTGCAAGTAACTACTTTTAGCATGCTTCTCTACATGCTGCAAGCTAATACTGTAATTAACCCACCCCCAAGCGCCTCCAAAAAATAGTAAGAATACAGAACTGCTGACAGGATAGAAACACGCAGCATCACTTAAGACCAATACCACACAGCATAGCAAAGGTCTTCCATCAATAACAATTGTATTAGCTGAACTATAATTAAATGTTCCAATGGGAGAGTCTTGTCCCCACAGAGCGGATGAGGAAAGGTATGGATGAGCCACAACAAGAATCTGTGCAACACAAATGATCACCTGTATATACTCTAAGGTAGGGATGGGCAAACGATGGCCCAAGAGTATTAATTAAAGTTAGCTAAAGAGAAAACAATTGATGAGGAACTAGGTAAAATTATCGCAGAGAAAGCACCATTCCTCAAGATCACAGGTGTCAAAGTCAAGGCCCGCGGGCCAAATCCGGCCCGCCACATCATTTTTTTCGGCCCGCGAAAGCAAATCAAACTTGTTAAATTCCATGATGATTGCTAAAATCTGAGCCAAAATGTCATATTTTTGGATGTCAACCACAATAAAAGTCATTATTCTTGACTTGAGATTTGAAAACGAGTTATTCATTAATTTGCTGTGTGCTCTATATGTAATATTCGAAGGGATTTAAACATTCTAATGGCTTCCCCAAATTCATAACGGCCCTCGAGAGGAAACCATAACTACAATGTGGCCCGCGGCAAAAAAATGACTGACACCCCTGCTCAAGATGGTGAAAGATAAAGGTTACATTCCTCATCAAGTGTTTAATGCTGTCCGTTGACCTGATTGACCCCAGGTTGCCCGTGCTATACTTGTGTATTGAGTCACAAGTGTTGACAAGTGCATAAAACAGCGTGAAACTTTTAAATATGATAACTTCTCAGTCTGTTTCACTCAGATTTACTGTGGCCATCTTCACCTTGACTGTGGGCCTAAGCATGGGACTTTTAAACATGATAACTTCTTATTCTCCATCATTTACCGTGTGAAAGATGTGCGGCAGCAGAAATGGCAAAGTACTAGTTGGCTGACCTCTAATTCACTTACTTTGAAAGTGTGGAGAAAGCAGTTATATATATATATATATATAGATAGATAAAAAAATGAAGCGAGCGAAGAGAAGTTATGAGTGATTTAGTTCCATCCCAACAAGATTTCCAAGCCATTTTTATCTCTCTCTCTAACTGGCTGTCCCCATTAGCGTCTTGGAGATACGACAGTTGCATGATGGATCAGCAGTCCCTTCAGTGCTTCTACTGTAGACCGATAGTTGAAGATCTGCTCAAAGCGAAGTAAAAAAAGGTTTATCACGTTTATTTTCTAGGCATTTGACGTGAAGCATTACAGTTGCCAATCTTTTGGAATAAATGCAAAGAAAACGTCACCAAACCATCCCAAAAAATAAATGTTGTAAAAGCAAGAAGTACACAGTAGGTTATCGTTTGATGGTTTCTGGATTTGCGGATGTATGAGGTACGCTGAGGTTGTCGTACATGATGTCATTCCTTGCTATAGTTCATATTTTATAATAATAAAAATAATCATAATAATACATTACATTAATAACATAAAATTTCATTTCTAAGCACCTTTCTAAACTCTCAAGGTCACTTTACAGTCACAGGATCCGTTTTTCTGTGGGTGAGCAGCAGCAGCCACATGCGCCAGCCGGGAATAACTCAAATAGATCAAGTTAGATAGCTAGCTAATAGATAACTAATAGATAGCTAGCTAGGTGGCTAATCGTTCGCAAATAGTTAGCTAGCCAGGTAGCCAGCAACGGTGACCCCGCTCAACCGTGAATAACTCAAATAGATCAAGTTAGCTAGCTAGCTCATAGAAAACTAATAGATAGCTAGCCATTTACTTAGACAGCTAATAGATAGGAAATAGAGAGCTAGCTAGGGAGCCAGCAACGGTGACCCTGTTCAACCGTGAATAACTCAAATAGATCAAGTTAGCTAGCTAGCTAATAGAAAACTAATAGATAGCTAGCCATTTACTTAGACAGCTAATAGATAGGAAATAGAGAGCTAGCTAGGTAGCCAGCAACGGTGACCCTGTTCAACCGTGAATAACTCAAATAGATCAAGTTAGCTAGCTAGCTAATAGAAAACTAATAGATAGCTAGCCATTTACTTAGACAGCTAATAGATAGGAAATAGAGAGCTAGCTAGGTAGCCAGCAACGGTGACCCTGTTCAACCGTGAATAACTCAAATAGATCGAGTTAGCCAGCTAGCTAATAGAAAACTAATAGATGGCTAGCCATTTACTTAGACAGCTAATAGATAGGAAATAGAGAGCTTGCTAGGTAGCCAGCAACGGTGACCCCGCTCAAACGAGAATAACTCAAATAGATCAAGTTAGCTAGCTAGCTAATAGAAAACTAATAGATAGCTAGCCATTTACTTAGACAGCTAATAGATAGGAAATAGAAAGCTAGCTAGGTAGCCAGCAACGGTGACCCTGTTCAACCGTGAATAACTCTAATAGATCAAGTTAGCTAGTTAGCTAATAGAAAACTAATAGATAGCTAGCCATTTACTTAGACAGCTAATAGATAGGAAATAGAGAGCTAGCTAGGGAGCCAGCAACGGTGACCCTGTTCAACCGTGAATAACTCAAATAGATCGAGTTAGCTAGCTAGCTAATAGAAAACTAATAGATAGCTAGCCATTTACTTAGACAGCTAATAGATAGGAAATAGAGAGCGAGCTAGGGAGCCAGCAACGGTGACCCTGTTCAACCGTGAATAACTCAAATAGATCGAGTTAGCTAGCTAGCTAATAGATAACTAAGAGATAGCTAGCTAGCTATTTTGGATAAAGGGTGTTTATAGAAGTTAGCAAAAGCCAATAAAAAAGTTAAACATGCAATGACGGTCGTTTGTAAGTAGCTGAAGCGAACTGTAGCATTGCCAACTACAGAGGTGCACACATTTAGTTGTGTGTGTGTGTGTGTGTGTGTGTGTGTGTGTGTGTGTGTGTGTGTGTGTGTGTGTGTGTGTGTGTGTGTGTGTGTGTGTGTGTGTGTGTGTGCTTGTGTGTGTGTGTAAGAATACCCAGTCAGACTGTCGTCCATGCGCTTTATTTATTTTTATTTTTTGCTGTTCTTGTAGAAGGTTTGAGATGGCGTTTTGCTGACTTGCTGTAAAATTAACACCACTGGACGCATTCACAGCGAGGTTTGTAATGTAAGGTAGAAAATAGCTCTGAGAGGCTTTATCGCTAACAAGCAAGATGAAATGGAAAACGTCACTCACTAGCAAAAGATGGCTGTGTATCATCACATTTTCTAGCACATTCATTTAGGACTATTAGCCTAATGCGTCCGTGACATCTAAGCACATTTTATGACATTCACACTATGCTATCAGATGAGGTAGAAGGGCAGTGTGCGTGTGTGTGTGTGTGTGTGTGTGTGTGCGTGCGTGCGTGCGTGCGTGCGTGCGTGCGTGCGTGCGTGCGTGTGTGTGTGTGTGTGTGTGTGTGTGTGTGTGTGTGTGTGTGTGTGTGTGTGTGTGTGCGTGTGTGTGCGTGTGTGTGTGTGTGTGTGTGTGTGTGCGTGCACTGCGCAGTCAAGCTTATCTTTTGATTTCAAACGTAATTATTAACAGCATGTGGCATTTTATCCCCCGTGTAAATATGTCTGCACGTTGACATAATCGGTCATGCAGAAAGCGACGCCCAACTGTATTTATTGAAAGCTGTATTTACATAATGATGTCATTGAAAATGTCATGCAGCATATGAAATGATTATTCAGACCTCCAACCAGCTGGTTGCCTAGGCACGAGGTATCGGGGAAAGATCCAAACACTCACTATAAGCGGTGATTATGTTGCACTTCCGAGACAAAAAGAGCTTCCATTGTTGTTGTTGTTGTTGTTTTTTTTATGGACACTTTATTACTTTCTTTACAACGATTTCTTTAAAACAAAGAGTCCACTGCATATAGCTATATTTTATGTTTTAAAGGACAACCGACGTCTCCGGACAAGTTGCGTCTATAATTTATAAATGGCTTCAAATCACTTCTACTGAGCGTATTTTGCAAAGATTCCACGGCATATAGCTAGATTTTACGTTTTAAGACTCGCGCTGAATATTCCGGAAGTCTTGTTTTTGAGTTGGTGACGATGCCCTAAGTGACGTCACTGAAGGAACGCCCCTGACCGAAAAAAGGACACATTGTAGTAGTCCTTCCATCACGTCAATGCATTTTGCTGTACTTTGGTCTGAAAACGTCGTGTATGACCAAAAAGAGGCAGAAGAGGGCGACAAAGCTCCATGTAAGGAATTAATCAGCCTGTGGAGACGGGCTTTTTCGCCATTTCCTGCCTTTTTTGGGTGCGACATTTCCCACCCCTGATGCCTCAAAATGACACGGAATAAATTATTTAATCGATTGTAAACGTGTATGCTTTCTTCTTCAGAACTATTTGAATCATATTCATAACTGGATGAGTAACAAGAAAGCATATTCTCCAAATCTGAAGCCAAGGCAAGACGTCTTGCCGTGACACCACGAACATGGGGGCGGGACCTTCCGAAACTCGCGATTTCCGATGTCATTTTGAAGTAGTTTTGGGACACTTGAAGTCATTTTTATTGGTGTTTTGCATTTGACTAAAAATATCATATAATATAGGAAACAAAAAAATGGTGTTGGTTGTCCTTTAAACATCAACATCGACAATTCTGAACCAGTCCAGTCTCTTAAAATCACACACCAAAATGTATTCATTGGTCAATTTATTGTCTGATTTACTTATTTACACCTTTATAAAAAAGCAAAAGGTGTATTTGGGTCAGCAGAAAGCGTGTGCGCCGACACAGTAATAAAGATCGATAATACGAAATATAAAATGACACTAAAAGTTATAAGATTTAAGAATGAACTGTCAACATTTTGCTATATAATAGTATTCAATAGAAGACGTTGCTTAAAAACTGTCATGATCTGGT
The DNA here is from genome assembly GCF_051943395.1 of Hippocampus bargibanti. Taxonomy (NCBI): domain Eukaryota; kingdom Metazoa; phylum Chordata; class Actinopteri; order Syngnathiformes; family Syngnathidae; genus Hippocampus; species Hippocampus bargibanti. The sequence continues at coordinate 24,366,938 of NC_142741.1, forward strand.
TGGCGACCAACGGGGGGCGCTGTCGGCCCCGCCTACACCTGCACAGGTGCTGGTCGTCCCGATCAGATTGGCGACCAGCGGGTTGCGGCGTCAGCCCTGCCTGCAGCCTCGCAGGTGTTGGTCGTTTAATCATTGACACTTAAAAGGACACCCGGCGCGACCATCCGCTGCCGGTTCATTGTTTGTTTGCTGCTTGGTTGCTGCATGCATCGTGTACGTGTTTGTTTAACCTTGGCGGGGTTTTACTTTTGGTCTTCTTTTGCTACTTTGTATTTTTTCCATTCAGCTGATTTTGATGTTTTACATTTTGTTCCTGCTGACTTTAATTTAATACAATTTGTCAAACAACCTCCTACTCACTCCTGCCTGCTTTTTGGGATCCGCACCCGCCATCACCACCTCGCAAACCGTGACAAAAACAACAGATTGACATTGTATACTACTCTGTCGTATTAACCTTGCGTCAGCCATTTTGAAATCCTTTCGATTTACGACCGTTTGACTTACGACCGATCGTAAGTCGGATGTTACCTGTATTTATTTTTCTGTCACGAGACCATCCCATATATCAAATAAAATAAAAAAAATCGTATTTATTCAACAGTCAGGTTGCACTCTTCTACTCTGCTTTTCGGCTCACCGATTAACTCCCAGCAGGTGCTATCTTAACTTGCAGACCTCGCAGTGATTCACAGGAAATAGCAGCTAATGACTGCGGGTGATAATAATACCACATAGTGCGTCTGCCGCCTTGTTGTGCGAGGAAAAGAATAGCACAACAGTATCCAAATGAGTCCTTGTTTGGTATCATTCACATAGCGCAGTTTCCAGATTGTGATGACATATAATTTGTTATGCTGCAATGTTGTTTCCATTGGTATCAACAAGAGACTCCTGGTTTGTCTGCCTTTCAGGGAAGATTTTGTTTTTTTATGTGCAGTTTGATATTCTTAGCTGGTTCAATGGCTTTTTCTTATTTTATGCTTCAGATGAAATATTACAGGTAACATCCGACTTACAACCGAGTACCGTTCCGACCGAACGGTCGTAAATCAAAATGGTCGTAAGTCCAAATTCATTCAAAATGTTGAATAGAGACAAACTCCCCCTGTTAAAATGTTAAAAATAGAGTCTGGAGGTCGTGGTTGTAAGTACGGGTGGTCGTAAGTCGAGCCGGTCGTAATTCAGATGTTGCCCGTATTTGGATATTTTATAGATTCATATGTTTGATATTTAGATTTATTCCAGGTGCAACGATTGGGAGACTATTTAGCAAAAAATCAATCAGTAATTTAATCAATAATTTTAATGAGTTAAAGGACGACCGTGGAGAAATTTACATATCACAGCAGCAAAGTGATGAAAGTATTTGCATGTATATTTTTTTGTAGATTTGGCGAGAGTGGCTGGCTTTCCAACAGCTCCTGAATGTTGTTTTTCTACTTCTTTCTTTCCTTTCCTCTTCCTTTCATAATTTTGCTGCTGTTTTAATTGCGGGTGAAGTGAATGGCTGCCGCTGCTCACCAGCACACAAAAAAAAAATCCCGTGGCTGTGGAGTGTCCTTGGGAGTTTTGAAGGGCACTTTAAAGTTAAATGTATTATTATTATTATTATTATTATTATTATTATTATTATTATCTCATTGAGACAATGGGTCCTTTCCGGTTTGTTGACATCATGTTGCTCACTTGAGACATCAAGCTATCTAGCTAGCTGGATATCTATTAGCTTTCTGGCTATCTATCTAGCTAGCTAGCTATTAGTTATCCACCCTTTCCTCTTCTTTTTATTACTTTGCTGCTGTGTTACTTCCGGGTAGAGTGACCGCTGGCGTGAATGGCTGCCGCTGCTCACCCGCACAAAAAAAAAAAAAATCCCATGACTGTAAAGTGTCTTTGAGAGTTTTGAAAGGCGCTTAGAAATGAAATGTATGAGTATTATTATAATTTCATCACTTCGCTGCTATGAAATGTAAATTTCTCCACTGCGAGACTAATACAGGCTAATCCAATCCATCTTGCATCTTTTTGTCATCTTTGATGTGAAACAAAATCAGGATGAAGCCATCGTTGGGGGAGCTTTGCGCTCACCCGTTTGCAAAGTGTCAAAATACAATTTGAATGGTCTTGTCTCTGTGTCTACCCCCACCCTCCCTCACCTGTAGTTGGCGTACAAGCCGTGGCTGTGTTCTCAGTACTTCCAGACCACCCAGTTGCACTGCACTAAGAGAATCCCCTGTAGTCAATACTGCCTGGAGGTGCAGCAGCGATGCCCCTTTGTCCTGCCCGACAATGACGATCTCATTCACGGAGGCAGCCCCAGTTTTATATGTACAGGTATGCTTCTTGATTCTCATTTTGAAAAGACACTGAATTTTCCCGTGTATAAGGCGCATCAGAGTATAAGGCGCACTCACAAAAAAATGATGTACAGTAATAACCCCTTGGCTTACGAACTTTTCGTTTTACGAATGTTACATTTATGATAAATGTTACCTTGGCATACAAAGTATTTTTCGGGATACACACACAGCTGCCACAATGAGTGATGTGTCAAGAAAACAAGATCCGGCTTGTTTCGGTCATCTATTCCCCATCTATGCCCCTAGTCGTTGGTTAAAGCCATGTGATTGGTCAAGAATGCAGCAGTGAGGGGGTGGAGCTTACAAACAGAGAGAGAGTAAAGCCATTCTCCAAAAAAGAAAATGGCATCCGACACTTTTTTTTGTCCTCTGTTCCCCGTCCCTGAAAACAAACTCCCCTGCTCGAGAATCAAAACAATGGCTTCAGAGAGTTCAAATTCGGAGAAGATCCTTTCTTGTTCCTCAGCCAGTTATGAATATGATTCAAATAGTTCTGAAGAGGAAAGCATAAATGTTTGCCATCGATTAAAGAAGTCCTTACGTCTCATTTTGAGGCATCTGGACTGCAATTTAGCATCCCAGAAAATGCACAAGATGGCGCCCAAGCTCCGTTATAGCTGATTTGTCTGCTGGGAATTTGTGTCAACTAGTATCAAATAGTAGTCTTGGTGCAACACACAACTATTCACCGTCTCACGTTATTTACGTTTTTTCATTCTAATTTCGCCATCAACACGAAGTTTTCAGACCAAACAAATTACCCAAAATGCATTGTGTGTCGCTTTTCTCAGTCAGGGGCGTTCCCTCTGTGACGTCACGTCAGGCATCGTCATCAACTCGAAAACAAGACTTCCTGAATATTCAGTGCGAGTCTTAAAACGTAAAACATAGCTATATGCGGTGGAATCTTTGTAAAATACGCTCAGTTGAAGTCATTTGAATTGATTTTACAAATTACGGACACAACTTGTCCGGAAGGTGTCGGTTGTCCTTTAAAGAAAAGTTGACCGTTGAATCATGAAATGAAATACAACTAAAATACAGTCAAACTACTGGCACATCTAAGAGAAACAAAGTAGAAAAGGAACCAGAAGGTGTTTGCAGAATAATACTGCCACTTTGTGGCATTGGTGAAATTAATAAAACCTTGTGATGTTTCATTAAATGTCTTGCTGAAGGGCAGCGAGGTAGAGCGCCTCGAGACTGCTTCACAGTCGACGGGTTCGCGATTTAAATCTTGGCTCGCAGAGTAGAAATTGTCCTTTTTCTTTGAATGAAGTCTGGTGACTGGTGAGGGGAAACATTACGAGCAGTGAATTGTAAGAAGGAGCTGATGTTAGGCGGCGCATAAAAAGTGGAAAAAACAGAATATGCAGTCATGAGGGGGTGTTAATTATTAATGACGGGGTGTTGCTCCAAGCAGCAATGTGAAATATTATTAGCTTGTCTGCCTCACAGTTCTGAAGTTCTCGTTTTGATTCTCCGCTCAAGCTCTCCTTTCTGCAATGCTAACACGGGGGATTCTCCAGGTATTCCAGTGGGACGTAATTGGAAGAAAAATCGCTTTATGAAGAACTACTGTTTATTATTCGTATTTTCATCAAAACATGATTTTCTCTACCAAGCCACCGTTTTTCAGTTTCATTGATTTTAATGGTCATTAAATGCTGTTAAAGCGTGATATAAATCAATATGTACTGTATTGTTTTAAAGGACAACCAACGTCTCCGGACAAGTTGTGTCCATAATTTGTAAAATGGCTTCAAATGACTTCTCCTGAGCGTATTTTACAAGGATTCCACCGCATATAACTATATTTTACGTTTTAAGACTCGCGCTGAATATTCCGGAAGTCTTGTTTTTGAGTTGGTGACGAGTCCTCACGTTACGTCACTGAAGGAACGCCCCTGACCGAAAAAAGGACACATTGTAGCAATCCTTCCATCACTTCACTGAATTCGGCTGTACTTGGTTGGTCTGAAAACTTTGTGTAGCACCAAAAAGAGGCAGAAGAGGGCGACAAAGCTCCATGTAAGGAATTAATCAGCCTGTGGAAACGGGCTGATTAATTCCTTACAGGAGCTTTGTCGCCATTTTCTGCCTCTTTTTGTGCTACATTTCCCGCCCCAATGTTGCCTCAAAATGGCACGGAATAAATTCTTTAATTGATTGCAAACATGTATGCTTTTCCTCTTCCTTTCCTTCCTTCCTTTTTCGTTTTAGATGTTCTAAAATGTTTTTCTGATATCAGTTAGGAAACAAAATGTGGTGTCGGTTGTCATTTAATTGGAGGAAAAAATCGCTTTATGAAGAACTACTGTTTATTATTCACATTTAAGCGCTTTTCAAAACTCTCAAGTACACTTTACAGTCACGGTATAGTCCGAAGCGTGAAACAGTTCCTTTGGCAATTTGCATACTCGGCACGACAGCCAATTAGAAGCCTGTTTCGTGCTTTGGATTATACCGTGACTGTAAAGTGTACTTGAAAGTTTTGAAAAGCACTTAGAAAGAGGAGTCCACGTGGTTTGTAGCGGTTTGCTTGTAGCTTTTGCTTTATTGAATAAAACAAACGTTTGATTTGAAAAAAAGAAGTTGTCGTCCACCCGGGCCGAGACATTTTGAAAGTTGTACGCCCGATGTAAAAGTTGTACGCCCCGGGCCTCCCGGCAGACGTTATTTCAAACACTGCCATATTGGACTTTTTTGGTTTTTTTTAGTCCACAGTCACATTTTTTTTCTGATATTGACGTCACAGTTTTCGTCCTAATGTGATTCATTTGATCTAGTTTTGCACACTTTGCATTTACAGTAAAGTCTCGTTATAACGATATCGGATATATCGATAGTCCCGGTTATATCGATACTATTTCTATGCACGCACTGAGAAAATTACATGCAAACAGGGTCGGATATATCGATAGTCACGGTTATATCGATATTTTTCGGACTCCCTTGAATATCGATATAACGAGACTTTACTGTATTTACATGATGAGACCACAAATCTGAATAGAAGTCGACAGCCCATTGATTCAATATGCCTTTGCCTACTTTGTTGGCAGGGGCAAAGTTGCCATCAAAAAGCAACGATTTAACAATAAAAATAAGTCATAATTTGCTCAATTGTCAACTGTCACTCATGAATAAGAAATGTGAAGTTTGGTCTCTGTGCTCGCTGAGTAGGACAGGCGCGTTTGTTGTAAAATGTCGAATAATATATACAAACGGATGGCGCCCTCTGGTGGACTTAAAATGTGTCAAGGTTTTTACAGCGTCGTCGTTGTAGAAGAGATTTGATTTTTATAAGAAGTATTAAGGCTGAATTAGTTCCTGTAGAAGATGTATATTTGTGAACGTTTTATATTTATAAAACGCTGTTTTATGTCACTTTATATCCTCTGATTCTATATTTACATAGCCAGGGTGTCCTCACCTGCATGTTGAAATGTTAGAACATAGACGTACCTAATTAAAAAAAACAAAAATACATAATAATACATCATTAATAAGCGTCTTTCACAACTCTCAAGGTCACTTTACAGTCACAGGATAAGTTTTTCTGGGGGTGAGCTGCGGCAGCCACACGCGCAAGCGTTCATTCAATCCAGAAGCAACTCGAACAGAAAGAAAGCTAGCTAGCTAGATAATATATATCTGATGGATGGATGGATGGATGGATGGATGGATGGATGGATAGATAGATCATACTCTGGTTGTCTAGTATTATCTAATGGTTAATATAATGGTTTTTGATTGTGTTTTTTTTTGTTGTTGATTTTTCTCAAAGTGGCATTGTTTAACAGGAACCTGTCCACATCTGCCATGTTAATGTCATCCTTTTAGATGCCAACCCTCTGTGTACTGTATTGTCATAATAATGAGAAAAAATACAATGTGTCAACCACAATTGGTTATATCATGAATTACATTCAAGCCATTACAGGTCTCTTTTGAAATGTCCTGTTGTTTTTTCCAAAAGAAGGATGGAACAGCATTTACAGCCATGATTTGAATTTGTAGTGTAGTTGAATAACACACACTGTTACAATCATACATCGTTTTTTTTATCAACACATCATAATTCCTTAAAGGACAACCGACGGACAACCGACTTAAAGGACAAGTTGTGTCCATAATTTGTAAAATGACTTCTACTGAGCGTATTTTACAAAGATTCCACCACATATAGCTATATTTTACGTTTTAAGACTCGCACTGAATATTCAGGAAGTCTTGTTTTCGAGTTGGTGACGAGTCCGTACGTGACGTCACTGAAGGAACGCCCCTGACCGAAAAAAAAGGACACATTGTAGCAGTCCTTCCATCACGTCAATACATTTTGCTGTGCTTGTTTGGTCTGAAAACGTCATGTTGCACCAAAAAGAGCCGGAAGAGGGCGACCAAGCTCCGTATAAGGAATTTATCAACCTGATTGTCTTTTAAATGTTTAATATGTTTCTCTGCCACGTGCACGGCGGACAGGGTTGCTGGAGGACCATCCGTCAGGCGTGGACCCCGATGCAGAATGCTGCGACGTGCGGTGGGATTTGAAAGTGGACAACCTTTCCCGGGGGACGCTGAAAAGAACTCACCCGCCGTGCCAGCACCGAACCTCCCTCAGCTCCTCGGCAGCGTGCAGACTGTGTAACAGCCGCCTCAAACTTTGCCTGCTTGTACTCGTCCTCCTACACACTGTCGCCAGCCTCACTGCATCCCACAATGCAACGGGCTTGGGTCTCCCCGCCATCGCGGCTTTGGAGGAGACTCCTGCCAATGACGAGTGACCGAGGCGGAGGTGAGGTAGTCGAGGTAGTGGGATGAGGGCCTGGGGGGGGGGGGGGGGGGGTAAGAAAAAAAAGTGAGGGGGATTCCCTCACCATGGCAACCACAATGGAAAAATACAGCCACTTTTTATTTTTTTTTTATTTTTTTTTTTTGGGGGGGGGGGGGTGCTGAAGATGTGCGCCTGTGTGGCTACACTTCCTGGCCAAATGGAAAAAAAACAAACAAACAAAAAACGCTGGGACGCTTTGACACAAGAGACTAACAAACCCAATCAAGACTCAGAAATAAAAGTGGGAAAGGGGCTCGTCGAGCCCGTTGGGGAGGAACAGGGGGGACAATGCCACAGCCTTTGAGTGGGAATGTTCAGCTTCCTGCTAGCTGAGTTTCTCTCACTTAACCTTTTTTTTTTTTTTTTACACTGTGTTCCCATTTTCTGTTGAACAGTGATACCTCGGTTTACGAACCCTTTGGCTTACGAACTTTTTGGTTTACGAACGTTAAATTTATGAAAAGTTTACCTTGGCATATGAACTTTTTTCGGGATGCACACGGAGCTGCCCGTTCTTTTAACCACAAAATGGCAGCCGACTGTTTTTGTTCCCGCAGCAGTGAGGGGGGAGGGTGGTTTAAACATTAAAGAGACAGGCAGACGACAGTGACAGAGTTTCAACTTTGATAGTTCAAAGGCAGAGTGTAGACTGCAAGGTTAAAATATCCAATCAATCAGGTTCCATAAACAACCCGCACAAGCCAACTGTACACTTGATGCAAAAAGTATATAAACCCAGCCAAACAGAACACAATTGATGAGGAACAAGGTAAAATTATCGCAGAGAAAGCAACTACAAGGGATCATTCTTCATGATGGTGTGAGAAGAAGGTTACGTTCCTCATCAAGTGTTTAATGCTGATGAAAGCGGTCACTCCATTCCATCAAGCCATCAACGACCATCACAAAGGTCAATAGAACCACTTTATTATACAGTACAGTTTATTTCTTTAATTATAATACCATAGCACATTTATCATACATAAAATAAGATATATTTTGTGTAGTTTTAAGGCTTAGAAAATTAGAAAGTAGAAAATGGTGTTTTATGGGGACCTGGGAACGGATTATTCTCATTTTAATGGTTTCCGATGGGAAATTATTTTTTGGGATACACACTTTTTGCCTTACACACTCTGTCTGGGAACCAATTAAGTTCGTAAGCCAAGGTATCACTGTACTGTATGAACCACCACAATCTGATTCTCTTTCTGATGTCCCATCTTTTATGTTTGTTTGGCCGACACGAGGTGACCTGTAAAACAAAACAAACAAAAAATTACTGCAAGAATGATGTGTGTTAGATTATTATTATTTTTTTTTTTTGGCAGGTGTTCTGCTTTGTTTTCATCAAGCATCTTTTGGACCCATTTTTTACCTTACTGTTTTATTTTGCTCACAGTCTTGGAAAGCAACACAGGGTATTGAATACAATAACAAGCTCCGGCCTGGTTTAGACTCCCAGCTTTGATCACAAGTTGCACATCTCTGAAAATAAATACAATACAATACAATACATATGTATTCATATAAAGAGGTCATAGCCTGTTTCGCACAGAGATCATGCCAATTGCCACAAACCATTTGTGCGTGTTGCACAGTACCCGCCAAAACGTGAATTTTCTGCTTCTGTGTGTACTTTTACACATAGCATAAGCATAAGCATAAGTGAAAGTCCTAATTTTCTGATTTCAGATTAAAACCCTGAAAAATGGCTAAATTTTACCAGTTGCTGCATTTCACACATAATCCAGAAAAGCCTGATATTTGATGAGTACACATACAATGGCGTAGCAACCCAAAGCAAAATATGTTTGTCCTTCTCAAAGATCTCAGAAATATTACGTTCTCATGGCAAATGCAGACGTTTAAAGGACAACCGACACCACTTTTTTGTTTCCTAACTGACATCAGAAAAACGTTTGATAGCATCTAAAATACCCAAAACATGCAGGCTGATATTTTTAGTCAAATGCAAAACACCAATAAAAATGAGTTAAAGTGTCCAAAAACGACTTCAAAGGGAAACTGGAAATGGCCAGTTTCAGAAGGTCCCGCCCCCTTGTTCGTGACATCACACCAGGACGTCTTGCCTTGCTCGAGAATCAAAAAAAATGGCTTCAGATTTGGAGAAAATGCTTTCTTGTTACTCATCCAGTTATGAATATGATTCAAATAGTTCTGAAGAGGAAAGCATAAATGTTTGCAATCGATTAAAGAAGTTCGTCCAGGTCATATTTAGGCGTCAGGACTGATGTGTCGCGTCCCGTAAAATGCACAAGATGGCGCCCAATCTCTGTTGGAAATGGGCTGATTTGTCTGCTGGGAATTTGCGTCAACTAGTATCAAATCGTCGTCTTGGTGCAACATAAAACGATTCACCATCGCGTTATTTCTGTGTTTTCCTTCTAAATTCGCCATCAACACGGATCTACACCAAGTTTTCAGACCAAACAAAGTACCCAAAATGCATTGTCTGTCGCTTTCTCAGTCAGGGGCGTTCCCTTTGTGACGTCATGTCAGGAATCGTCGGAACGGAACCCGGTCGTAATTCGGATGTTACCTGTCCATGACAGTGTTAGCACAAAACCGTCATTCTACTAGTTGACAGCCCAAAAAACAATAATAATAATAATAATAATAATAAACTTTATTCTAAGAGCTTTCTTTCTTCCTTTTGACGTTTATGTGTCACGCGATCAAACCACCAAAGAAGGGTTTTTCAAAGAAGGGCCTCAATGTCCTCAATGTAGGTTTACGGGTCTCCCTCACTTTGTTTTGTGAGATATTGAACATGGGTTAATTTGTCACAATCCAAAAGAAATACACCGTGCTTTGCTTATTTATTCTTTTTGACATCAAATATGGGTTTAATTCAATTTCAATTATAAAGATTAAGCTTTTCTGTACCTACATGGCCTGTGCAATGATGATTCGGTGTATCCTTTTTTTTACCTATTATTATTTACAAAACGGGGAGAAAGAAAATCAGAATTTTGCCTTATTGTCTGTTTTCAAATCACATTAACTCATTCACTGCCATTTCCAAATTTATTCGGGAATTGAAAATTTGACATAGAACGCCATTACCGAATTTCTTCAGGTTTTGTTTTTTTTCATACTTGGGTGCCGATAAGGCACCCAATTTAAGATTTCTAACACTGTACTGTTTGTTTATGTAGTCCTAAAACTCAATATTCTGTGGGTTATGGAATTCAAGTGACAATGACAAAAACCCTGGCACTGGAGTGGACACATTTTTGCACGTCTGGCAGTGAATGAGTTAAACAGTATGCACTATTTATCTTGACTGAAATGAATTCCCCACCATCATAGCTAATAATTTTGTAAATTGAGCCAAATGATCAAACTGAATGAAAACGGAATGGAAATGGGCTGTAGGAAAAGAGAAGACGGTGATATTGATGTAGTTAAACCCCAAATTCTGATTCAGAAAGCAAACAGTTAGCGCTAGCATACGTCCGCAAAAACATTTGTAATAAGATGTGATTACTGTATCTAAGTCCGCCGCCTGTGTGGGTCCTAGCTATCTAACTAGCTAGCTGGCTACCTAGGTAGCTCTCTATTCGCGATCTAACTATCTAGCTTGCTATCTATTAGTTATCTATTAGCTAGCTAGCTAACTTTCTATCTATTTCAGTTATTCCGGAGTAAGTAAAAACTGGCGCGTGTGGCTGTTGTCTCACCCACAGAAAAACTTCATCCTGTGACTGTAAAGTGACCTTGAGAGTTTTGAAAGGCGCTTACAAATTTAATGTAATATTTATTATTATTATTATCTCACAGAACAAAGTAGTTAAACCCCAAATTCTGATTCAGAACGCAAAAAGTGAACACTAGCATGCGTCCGCAAAAACATTTGTAATAAGATGTGATTACTGTATCTAAGTCCACCGCCTGCGTGGGTCCTAGCTAGCTGGCTACCTAGCTAGCTATCTATTCACGATCTAACTATCTAGCTTGCTATCTATTAGTTATCTATTAGCTAGCTAGCTAACTTTCTATCTATTTGAGTTATTCCGGATTGAGCGAACGCTGGCGCGTATGGCTACCGCATCACCCACAGGAAAAACTTCATCCTGTGACTGTAAAGTGACCTTGAGAGTTTTGAAAGGCGCTTAGAAATTTAATGTAATATTTATTATTATTATTATCTCACAGAACAAAGTAGTTAAACCCCAAATTCTGATTCAGAACGCAAAAAGTGAACGCTAGCATGCGTCCGCAAAAACATTTGTAATAAGATGTGATTACTGTATCTAAGTCCGCCGCCTGCGTGGGTCCTAGCTAGCTGGCTACCTAGCTAGCTATCTATTCACGATCTAACTATCTAGCTTGCTGTCTATTAGTTATCTATTAGCTAGCTAGCTAACTTTCTATCTATTTGAGTTATTCCGGGTTGAGCGAACGCTGGCGCGTATGGCTACCGCATCACCCACAGGGAAAACTTCATCCTGTGACTGTAAAGTGACCTTGAAAGTTTTGAAAGGTGCTTAGAAATGAAATTTATTATCATTATTATTATTATTATTATCACAAAACAAAGCCTGTCTTAACCAAAGATGTGATGGGAGTCATGTAAACATCATTCAGGCTGTATTTTGTTTTTTCCATTTTAATTCGGACACTAATTAATACAACTGTGTTTATGTAGAAACTCTTCTTTTCCTATATCTATACTGTTTTTTTAAATGTACCACAAAATACCCACAGTCTACAATTCCGTAGGTTCTGCCCCTGACCTTCTTCATCCCCATCTCTGTGAACCGTTGCTTATGTCTGTCCAAGTTGTCACAATGTCTCAAAATGTCGATTTTTTTTTTTTTTTTGTTTTGTTTATACCTGAACCAAAATTATATTAGTAAATGTAACTCAGGCCTTTTAATTCACAGGCAACCTGATGACTGAGTGTGATCTCCAATACTCTGGTAACTGTTAACGCTATGTAATTATGCTCAACATTTCCACCAAGGAGGAGCAATGCAAGGAAAATGTCACCTTTCGGAAGGTATATTAAGACACTAAATGTCTGCCTCATGTGTCAAATGTCTTATTTTTGTGAGTGTTTGGCATATTTGTTTGAAAACACCAAATCCCAGAGTGAGCGGCCATAGCCCGGCGGCCATTTTAGTTTTGTTTCTTTTCAAGACCGAATATATCATAAAGTAAAGGGCTTTTGAAAAACACACCTCATTATTATTTTTTACATGAAGAAAGAGCTTTACCGTGTTCATGAACAGATACCACATCAACCATGAGAAAAACATGCCTAAAACGGATTATCATGTCAATCAGTCGACATTAGCATAGCATTGATGTAGATGTTGACCACAGGAAAGACCGATGGATCCTCAAGGGCTGACGTCATTTTATTTTTATTTTTATTTTGTTAATTTTACTCCACAACTCAAAGGGATCAGGTATGTTAAAAAAAATCATTGCAGCTCGCAAGAGATGTCCAATGCTATAACTGATGTCAACCGTTCTACGATATAGCGAACAGTAGAATGATTGCAAATATGACCCAAACATTTAAAGACCACCCCTCTTCGCAGAGAAACCCACTGCGAGTGGATTAGAATGAAAATGGGGGGAAAAAAGCGGCTCTTCCTTGGGTAACCACTAGATGATAGTGTTGAGTCGTTTTTGCCTGTTGTCATTGCTGCTGAGGAGCTTCACTGTATCAATTGCATAACGTCATTTTTGTGAGTGAATTTTCGCTTACTGTTGCCCCAGTGTGAGAGGAGGTGGTTCTATGCCATGTAGAAACAGTATCGTCTATTCAAAATACGCAACATATTTTTTTTTGTCATAGCAATGCACAAATAAAATAGAATTTGAGGGAGCTAGTAGATACAGCAACCTAGATCAACACGTGTTTTTTTTTCTCAATTATTTTTCAATGAAAATGTGTGGGGGGAACCCAATTCATTTCCGCAAGAACAAGTAAATATAAATGGGTTAGTGGGGGTGTTTTTGGGGCGGGAGGAATAGCAGTAGCACAGAGATTCAGACTTAAAGGACAAACGACACCATTTTTTTTGTTTCGTAACTGACATCAGAAAAACGTTTTATAGCATGTAAAATACCCAAAACACACAGGCTGATATTTTTAGTCAAATGAAAAACACCAATAAAAATGACTTAGTGTCCTACAAAATGAGCTCGAAACTGGGCAGATTCAGAAAGTCCCGCCCCCTCGTTCATGACGTCACGCCAGGTAACTCCTTCACAAACTGCCCTGCTCCAGAATCAAAACAATGGCTTCCGAGAGTTCAGATTCGGAGAAGATGCTTTCTTGTTACTCATCCAGTCATGACTATGATTCAAATAGTTCTGAAGAGGAAAGCATACATGTTTGTAATCGATTATAGGAGTCCTCCCATAACAATTTGAGCCGTCAATGACAGCAATGTAGCACCCAAAAAATGCAGAAGATGGCACCCAAGCTCCGTTGGAAATGGGCTGATGTGTCTGCTGGGAATTTGTGTCAACTAGTATCAAATAGTAGTCTTGGTGCAACACACAAGGATTCACCGTCGCATTATTTGTGTTTTCCTTATAATTTTCAGACCAAACAAAGTACCGCAAAATGCATTGTGTGTCGCTTTCTCGGTCAGGGGTGGTTTCTCGGTACATTGGAGTCCTGAAGGCTCGAATTGAGACGGATGGCCTTTTTTAATCGATTGCAAACATGTATGCTTTCCTCTTCAGGACTATTTGAATTATATTCATAATTGGATGAGTAACAAGAAAGCATCTTTTCCGATTCTGAAGCTATTGTTTTGATTCTAGAGCAAGGCAATACGTCCTGGCCTGGTGTCACGAACAAGGGGGCGGGGCCTTCTGAAACTGGAAGATTTGAAGTAGTTTTGGGACACTTTAAGTCATTTTTATTTGTGTTTTTTATTTGACTAAAAATATCAGCCTGCGTGTTTTGGGTATTTTACATGCTATAAAACGTTTTTCTGATGCCAGTTAGGAAACAAAAAAATGGTGTCAGTTGTCCTTTAAATCTAGCAAATTTGTGAGTTTGAATCTAGGGAATTTGTGACTTTAAATCTAGCAAATTTTCAACTTTAAATCCACTTTTTTTCCACAGAATAATACCCCATCTCTAAAAAAAAAAACATCTATTTCAACCTGGTCCTAATGCTCTTCCGTAATTGTGGTCTGTTGCAGTTGTAGCCAAAGCTTATTTTCGACTATATCACACAAATGGTGTTGTTGTTTTTTTTTTTACTGTTGTCTCACGCAAGTACCCGGATTTTGGCCCACTGTCTCGTCCGTACTTGTTCTCTCTCCCTCTCCCGTGGATCTATGCAGAAGCCCATGTTTTTTTTTACTTTGTTTTGTTTGTATGTTCCCCTGGTATGCTGACCAATGTCTTTGTTCCTCCTCTTTGTGTGTATCCAGTTAATTTTACGATGTTTATTTATTTTTTTTGTATTTCTGTTGTTGTTGAAATCATTCATGTTCAAGAGAATGTGTTTTGTCCTCTGCTTTGTCGAGAGCGAGAGAGGTCGTGGTTCCGTGCCCGAATGTGAATACGGAAAGTTTCATCGACTCACGAAATTGGGATGTGGGGTCAGGAGGGAGGCATATAAAAGTATCATTGCGATTATAATGATTATTATTATTCTGATTACTATTACATGACCAGTATATTGTAATATTATAGATGATTTAGTTGGACTAACGTCTTTAATTTTTTTACAAACGACTTTGATGAAATGATTTATAAAAACAAGTCTGAGTCACAATCTTTTCAAGAAGTATGAAAACTACCACTACAAAGTTTTAAAAAACTGTGTTCCGATGAAAATAAATACAGACATATCTGTTACTTTGCTGTCTGTTCACTCTCTCACCGAACAGTTTGGAATACAGTGATACCTCAGCTTACGAACCCCTTGGCTTACAAACTTTTCAGTTTACGAACGTTATATTTATGAAAACTTGACCTTGGGATACAAACTATTTTTCGGGATACACACAGAGCTGACACATTAGTGATGGGTCGTTCACGAACGAGCCCGTTCTCCAAACAAGAAAATGGTGGCCAACTGTTTTGTCCTCTATTCCCCGCCCCCAGTCTTCGGTTAAAGCCACGTGATTGGTCAAGAACGCAGCAGTGAGGGTGTGGGGGTTAAACATTAAAGAGACAGGCAGACGACAGAGAGAGAGTGACAAAACACACAAACGAAAGGGAGACGACAGAGCTCAAAACAAAAAAAAAGTGAAATTGTGAGAAAATTGATAGAAAACATTGATATTAGAGGTTAAAATATCCCATCAATCAGGCTCCAGAAATAACCTGCACAAGCCATCTGCACACTTGATGCGAAAAGCTATCAACCCAGCTAAACGGAACACAATTGATGAGGAACTAGATAAAATTATTGCAGAGAAAGCAACTACAAGGGATCATTCCTCAATATGGTGAAAGAAGAAGGCTACGTTCCTCATCGTGTGTGGAACGTAGTGTTTAATGCTAATGAAACCGGCTACTCCATTCCATCAAGCAATCAACGACCATCACAAAGGTAAATAAAACAATGTTATTATAAAGTACAGTTTATTTCTTTAATTATAATAACATAGCACATTTATTATACATAAAATAAGGTATATTTTGCGTAGTTTTAAGGTTTAGAAAATTTGAAAGTAGAAAATTATATTTTATGGGGACCTGGGAACGGATTATTCTCATTTTAATGGTTTCCTATGGGAAATTCATTTTTGGGATACACACTTTTCGCCTGACACACTGTCTGGGAACCAATTAAGTTCGTAAGCCAAGGTATCACTGTAATACGTTCAGAGATCAGGAAAAAAACAATTTCTAGAACATTCCATTAGACATTTTCTTCAATATTCTCCTTCATTGACATGTCAACTCAAAAGAGTCCTGAGTGTGGCAGAGAAGGCTGAGAAAATATTTGAGGTATTACTTCAAAATGGTGGCGAAAAAAATGGTAGTGTGTCTTGTTTCACACACGCGATCTTGATTTAACGCTGCAATATATGAAATTGCCACAAGAAGGAACTGTTTGACAAACGTTTGCACTTGTGCGAGCAGGTTGTGTGCGTGCAATTCTTCTTTCTACCGGTAGATGGAAGCCTCAACACGTTTATTTGCTCTTATTGCTTTTTAAATTCGAAAATAGATCACTATGTAACGTCACTAAGAAACGAATATATGAACGAATTACTGTGATTGGTTTCATCAACAAGCATTACCATGTCCTGTTTAAATCAGCGACATCCATATAATGGGGTGGTTCTCTGGAATCGTATGCATTTTATATGCACCATAACTGGCATTATGCATCAGTGAGCCAATGAGTTTGCATATTAATGAAGCCATGGTTGTTCCATTCACAATTTTTTTACAGGCCAATACTCAATCAGTCTCTCGGCGGTCTTGTGTCACGGAGATGAGCTGCCTCTGCAAAACTTGCAGTGGTAAGATTATAAACCGGAAGAATAATAATACACCATTACATGTGGATATTCCACTTACACTCTTCCGATTCGGATTAAATGTTTTTTTTTTCTGTCGCCGTTTGTTGGGAGGGATGATGCGTTTATTTTGACTAATCCTCAAATAGCCTGCCCGATAGTCACCGTGCAAAAGTCCACTTGTGGGTCAAGGCTGCAAAACTGTGTGCTGCTTAAATCAAGATAGTATTGAGGGGAAATGTAGTGTGAAATGGTCACAAATTCACGCTATTGCATCCAACCGTTTTTTTTTTTCGATGTCCTCATTCCAGAGCACTCACAAACTGCAGTTAGCCTCAGTGGTCGTTTAACAAATGTCAAATGAAAAGAACAGGGAACGAAACAAGATATTCTAAGCATGGTAAAATAAAAATATCAACTGTATACTGTAAATGTGCAAAACCGTTTCATAAAAAAACTGTACAAGTATCAAGAAAGTCATATTGATATATGTAGCTGTATTGCATCAACCAGGGGGAGTAAAATAAGCTATTTTTATAAAACAGCAAAATCCGCAAAATCAGCAAAAGTTACCGCATAGACTTAGTTATGCTGATGAGGTGATACCAGAGCAAATGGGGCCATCAGGCCAGTCGTGGACCATAATCAGTCAAGACAGTAGAAGTAATCAGTGTAGCCACAGGAAATAGTCCTCTGCTACCCCCAACCTTAGAGCAGGGACCTATCAGCAGAGATCTGGCACCGCCGCCTCTGGACAGTGGGGATATATATATATATATATCGGGCCAGTGGTACCAGCAACATTTTAGTTCACTGACGAAGCCTCTTGGGTGAAAAGCAAAATGTCCAGCACCTTCAAAGAAGTACAGATAACGGCTGAAGAAACCTTTTTTTGTCAAGGCCCTCATTCAAGTCACGAAAAATGCCAAAAAAGAAAAACACGTTCCTTTGGCATCACCAAAAACACATAACTAACCAAAGTACAAATACACAGGCAACAAATTCGCTAAAAAAAAAAAAAATCACAGAATGCTAACAAACCAACTGTCAGCGAAACGTGATTTGTTCAATAAACTGACCCGAACAAAAAGAAAATAGGAAACTCAAAACAAACAAAGTGATAAGTGTGGATGATTGGTTGACATAAAGGAACTGGCTCGACAGCCATAGGTGGATACAAAACTTAATGATATAGACATTTACAAAATGGCCGCCAGGGAAACATGACTGACCAGATCTAATCAAAACCGACCAACCCAGAATATGACAATGACCAACTGGATTGGTTGCCATAAAGGAACTAGCTTGACAGCCACAGGTGGATACAAAACTTCACAAGATAGACATTTACAAAATGGGCCGCCAGGGAAACATGACCGACCAGATCTAATCAAAACCAACCAACCCAGAACATGGCAAAGACCAACTGGATTGGTTGACATAAAGGAACTAGCTTGACAGCCACAGGTGGATACAAAACTTAATGATATAGACATTTACAAAATGGCCGCCAGGAAAACATGACCGACCTGATCTAATCAAAACCGACCAACCCAGAATATGACAATGACCAACTGGATTGGTTGCCATAAAGGAACTAGCTTGACAGCCACAGGTGGATACAAAACTTCACAAGATAGACATTTACAAAATGGGCCGCCAGGGAAACATGACCGACCAGATCTAATCAAAACCAACCAACCCAGAACATGGCAAAGACCAACTGGATTGGTTGACATAAAGGAACTAGCTTGACAGCCATAGGTGGCTACAAAACTTAACAAGATAGACATTTACAAAATGGCCGCCAGGGAAACATGACCGACCTGATCTAATCAAAACCGACCAACCCAGAATATGACAATGACCAACTGGATTGGTTGCCATAAAGGAACTAGCTTGACAGCCACAGGTGGATACAAAACTTCACAAGATAGACATTTACAAAATGGCCGCCAGGAAAACATGACTGACCAGATCTAATCAAAACCGACCAACCCAGAACATGACAAAGACCAACTGGATTGGTTGACATAAAGGAACTAGCTTGACAGCCATAGGTGGATACAAAACTTCACAAGATAGACATTTACAAAATGGCCGCCAGGGAAACATGACCGACCAGATCTAATCAAAACCAACCAACCCAGATCATGACTAACTAATGTCTGCCTTGTTGTCAGCTCAAGTTCCCATCGCGTATTGACTAGAATGACAAAGTGTGTGATGAAATGTTTGAATCTTAGTTGCTTTCTCTACTAGCATTGGTCTTACTCATGACGCTAGCAAGACCAGCATGGACTACGATGGATAAAAGCTAACTGAGTCACTCTGATTGTCTCTTCAGACATCAAAGGTAGGAGGATGTGTTTAACCGCAGGTGATATTATTCATTTTTCATTTATTCATCTTACGAACTGCTTATGTTTAGTTATAATTGACAGATTTAAAACTGCTTTTTTTGCCCTTGTGGGGCTTTTCTGTTTGCAACACTGGCGAATAGCTTGTCTTCCCATTGTTTCTGTTTTGTCTATGTTGTGTACCGAATTAATCAATGTTAAAGGGGTGTTTAAATTACAAAGTTGATGTTGATGTCATGCTTAATTTTAATTTCCAATCAACTACCATACTAGTTTTCAGAGCTCCAATGACCCCACTAGCACACCTGAACAGGATGTCATGTCAGTCTTTTCTATTATAAGAACTGGCTCGTTTTTGTTTTTTTTCCTCAAATGAAACACCTTTTGATCCCAATCTCTTTCATGAACATCCCCAGTTGGAAGACTTTCATCAGGTTAGGGTGAAGATTTATTTTTTTATTTTTTAAAGTACAGAACAGATGGTCCAAGATGAATCCTCTAATGATCTGTCACATTAACCCAAAGCAGGAAAAATAATTAGTGTATCTTATCATAGTGTCAGCAGTGTTTAGTAACTCAACTACGCATAGTACCAGCCTGGAAGTGTGTGGTTGCGCAGCTGCAGCTCAATTTCTCATTGGTTGGTGACTTGTTGTTCTTCAAACGGACACTTTCTACGTTTTTCCTCTCCACTGATCAAAGTCTTGCAAATGCCTGATAATTGGATGTCTCTAAAACATGAGCTCTGTTGTGTTGGGAGTTATTTTTCCGGTGCCATCTGTTGATCGTTTTGAAACTTTATGAATATTGGGAATACATATCAATGTTTAATGCTCTCCACATTTTACATACACAGAGCAACAACAAATTGATGGAGAATAAGAAGTTATCTGATTTAAAAGTTTCATGCTGTTGTATGCTTAGTCAACATGTGTGACTCGAATACACAATTGAAGCACAGACAACCTGGGGGCAATCAGGTCAACAGACGCAGCAAGTTAAACTATCAGCTTCATCTAGGACACAGGTGTCAAAGTCAAGGCCCACGGGCCAAATCCGGCCCGTCACATCATTTATTTTCGGCCCGTGAAAGCAAATCAAACTTGTTAAATTCCATGATTGCTAAAATCTGAGCCAAAATGTCATATTTTTGGATGTCAACCACAATAAAAGTCATTATTCTTGACTTCAGATTTGAAAACGAGTTATTCATTAATTTGCTGTGTGCTCTATATGTAATATTTGAAGGGATTTAAACATTCTAATGGCTTCCCCAAATTCATAACGGCCCTTGAGAGGAAACCATAACTACAATGTGGCCCGCGGCAAAAAATGACTTTGACACCCCTGATCTAGGAGATCCGGGCTTGGACAGAATTTAAGACTTGGGATACTCCTTTATCCCCGAAGCAATTTACGACTTAAAACTCCTTCACAGGAAGAGTTCATTAGCCAGGCTACAAATGTATCTGTTCATGGAAAAGACAATGTTTTATTGCTTTTAGGTGTTCGCGCTCAGAACGTTCCAGGGGAGTGGTATTCTAATCAAGAAAACTGTTTTACTAATGTATCACTTAAATTTGCATATACTCTCAATAAATAGCTTGCCATGGGGTTGCAGAATTCAGGCGTCTGTCATGAATGGCTACGTCTCCTGCCAGCAGTAAAGACAATCTTTCTGGGTCAGAGCCTTCGTCCACAGTGTCCGATCTGTGACACTGTTATTGTGGATTACAAATGACACATTGAAATTTTGGTTCAAACTGCAGCAGCTTGATATACTTGATTTGAATTGGCGGGCCACAAAAAAAAAAATAGTGTGACTGGCTAGATCTGACCCCTGGGTTTTGACACCTGTGCTGCAAAGCAATCCCGGCCCTCAGTTGCACAGGTGTTGGTCGTCCTCATCAGTGGCAGTTAAAAGGACTCCCAGCACAACCATTCGGGGTCGGGTCATTGCATTGTACTGCAGTGTATTGTATTGCACTGTATGTTACACCCTGTCAGGTTTGTTTCATCTTGGCAGACTTTTACTCTTGGTTTTCTTTGATACTTTGTACTTTTATGTTTGGATGACTTTGATGTTTTAGATTTTGTTCCTGCTGACTTTATTTTAATACAATTGGTCAAATACATCCTGCTGCTCCCCCCTGCCTGCTTTTTTTTGGGATCCACAACCACCATCACCACCTCGCAAAACTTGACAAATTCTTGATAATCAATAAATTGTCACGTAAAATAGTTTTAATTGTGGCGACTCAAATTTGGTTTAAGAGCTAACTAAAAGGGGGAAAAAAAACATTTCTAATTAACAGCTGCCACAGTGATGGGAAATAAACGATGCAAGGTGCTATTCCGTTTTGAGTGTCAAGAAACGTGTTTAATTGTTCAGATTGACTGCTGTGCTAGGCTACCAAAGACGTCATGTATGTACTCTATGGTTATTTTTAGACGAATACATACTTCCCCTCACAACATCACTCAGTACAGTAGATTATATACACGTAAGCGGCTTGAAAAGTCAACTTTTACAAAGATCAAATATGCAACGTGACCCCTGCAGATTGGCTTCTCGACCATTTGAAAGGCAGTATGAATGCAAATTCAATGCGGTGGCTTTTCCACATTTTTTTAATGTGATCACCATACACTAATTAATGTTTTCTAACACATAAAAGGATGAGCAACAGGCCAACAACGGAATGTTCTCAAATTTGGCAACATTGGGGAGCAGGCAGAAACATTCTGAAGCTTGCATTGGCGACCTCACATGAAAACTAATTTGTGAACCCATTAAACGTAAACGTTCTTTGTTCAACTAATGAGGCATGCGTCTTCATCATTCATGTGGATCCATGGGAGTTTTCACTCAATGTACTCATTTCAAAAGCCCTTTCTATAAAAGGCTATATAAAAACAAGCGAAATGAATTGTTGGTAACTCGAATGTTCATAAGTAGGAGGAACATTCGAGTTACGAACATATGTACATATGTCCCCAGTTGTACATGTATATATCTTTATAGAGCATACATGTTATTAAATGTTTATTTGTCTGTACACGCCAATGCAGGTTACTTATAAAAGCCTTGAACATACTTATATAACGCTTAAAAATACATTCCATACAAAATATAGTATCAAAGTAACTTAGGAACAAATTCACTTTACAAATAACCGTTCGAAACGAATCTCGTTCGCAAATTGGGGAGCGTCTGTAACCAGCAATAACTTTCCAATATACTGTAAGATTTGATCTTTGACGGTTTTACATTTTAAAAAGTGCTTGGCGGGGACGAAGAAAGTATCACTGCCCAAAAACATAAAAGGGGAAAAAAAAGGCTACACAAAGAAACAATCTTAACTAAGCTTTTAAAGTACAACCGACACCATTTTTTTGGTTTCCTAACTGACATCAGAAAAACGTTTTATAGCATCTAAAATACTCAAAACACGCAGGCTGATATTTTTAGTCAAATGCAAAACACCAAAACTACTTCAAAATGACCTCGTAGATGCAGTTTCAGAAGGTCCCGCCCCCTTCTTCGTGACGTCACGCCAGGACGTCTTGCCTTGCTCTAGAATCAAAACAATGGCTTCAGATTCAGAGAAGATGCTTTCTTGTCACTCATCCAGTTATGAATATGATTGTAATACTTCTGAAGAGGAAAGCATAAATGTTTGCAATCCATTAAAGAAGTCCTTCCGTATCAATTCGAGCCGTCAGGACTCCAATGTAGCGTCCCAGAAAATGCACAAGATGGCGCCCAAGCGCCGTTGGAAATGGGCTGATTATTCTGCTGAATCTTTGTAAAATACGCTCAGTAGAAGTCATTTGAAGTGATTTTACAAATTATGGACATAACTTGTCTGGAAGCGTCGGTTGTCCTTTAAGACACAGGTGTCAAAGTCAAGGCCCGCGGGCCAAATCCGGCCCGCCACATCATTTTTTATCGGCCCGCGAAAGCAAATCAAACTTGTTAAATTCCATGATGATTGCTAAAATCTGAGCCAAAATGTCATATTTTTGGATGTCAACCACAATAAAAGTCATTATTCTTGACTTCAGATTTGAAAACGAGTTATTCATTAATTTGCTGTGTGCTCTATATGTAATATTTGAAAGGATTTAAACATTCTAATGGCTTCCCCAAATTCATAACGGCCCTCGAGAGGAAACCATAACTACAATGTGGCCCGCGGCAAAAAATGACTGACACCCCTGCTTTAAGACATTTACTATTCTAAAGTCGACCAAACCTGTTTCCCCAGTCATCCTTATATTATTCACTTTATGAATAACCCTCAAAATGCATTTTCTCGGTTTCTCTTCAATCACACTTCCTAAGTAGCCGGTTGGTCTGTTTCTTGCCCCCTCCTCGTCTACATTTATATAATTTACAAAATTGTGACCTTACAAGGGAGGCACACATTGCTACAAGGTACAGACAATTGGTCTCTCAAGGTTCCGTTTTATGGGGACGCATGTTCGCTACAATAGCAATCAAATGGCTTTTGATGGCGGCAATTTGCCAACATCCTTATTGAGAAAAAAAAGAGGGGTGGGGGGGTTTGCTTCTAAAAATTGATCATCTCTATTTCCATCTGTATTCAATGACTAATTGGCAATTATACTTGCAGGGTGAAGGCGGTAAGAAAGGTGAAAAAGTAATTGATAGCAATGATTGGGACCCTGCTTGATTGTGGTTTATATGTTGCTGCCGAAAAAAAAGGCCAAGATTATTTTGTCCGCTCGCACCCCTTTCGTTACACCATGAAATATCACAAATACAACTATTGCAAGACAACAACAAAGATTAAATAGCTACTTTAAAGGACAACCGACACCAACTGACAAATTGTTTCCATAATTTGTAAAATCACTTCAAATGACTTCTACTATGCGCATTTTGCAAAGACTCCACCGCATATAGCTATATTTTACGTTTTAAGACTCGCGCTGAATATTCCGGAAGTCTTGTTTTTGAGTTGGTGACAAGTCCTGACGTGACGTCACTAAAGGACCGCCCTTTACTGTGAAAAAGACGCATTGTAGCGGTCCTTCCATTACGTCAATGTATTTTGATGTACCTGTTTGGTCTGGGGACCTCATGTTGCACCCAAAAGCCGCCAGAAGAGAGCGTCCAAGCTCCATATAAGGAATTTATCAGCTTGTGGAAACGGAGGTCGCCATTTTGTGCCTCTTTTTCGGTGAGAAATTTCCCCTCAATGTTGTCTCAAAATGACAGGGAATAACTTCTTTAATCGATTGCAAATATGTATGCTTTCCCCTTCAGAACTATTTGAATCATATTCATAACTGGATGTGTAACAAGAAAGCATATTCTCCGAATCTGAAGTCATTGTTTTGATTCTTCAGTTATGGAAGACGTCTTGCAGTGACGTCACGAACTGGGGGCGGGACTTTCTGAAAATGCCCAATTCGCAGGTCAATTTTTTGCAGATTTTGGACACTTTAAGTCATTTTTATTGGTGTTTTGCATTTGAATAAAAATATCATACTGCGTGTTTTGGGTATCTTAGATGCTATAAAACGTTTTTCTGATGTCAGTTAAGAAACAAAAAAGTGACGTTGGTTGTCCTTTAACATATAAAGCGACTACACATAGAGCGGACCTGGTGACGCACTTGAGGGACTGCTGTCTACAAAAGCAATCAACAAAATAGCCACAGGGGATTGGTCTGCCCACAAATATGGCAAGTGTAGCAACACAATCAAAATGGTGGAAGTGACTCTCATCAGGTTGCAAGGGGGCAACACACAAGTTATTATGGGTTAGAAGAGGGGTGGGCAAACGTTTTGTTTGGCGGGCCACAATGGGTTCTAAAATTTGACAGAGGGGTCGGGCCAGGAGCATTTGGAGGGAGTGTTTGGGCCAGATATACTAAAGCATTAAAAGACAACCGACGCCTACTCCGGACAAGTTGTGTCCGTAATTTGTAAAATCACTTCAAATGACTTCTACTGAGCGCATTTTACAAAGATTCCACCACATACAGATATATTTTACCTTTTAAGACTTGTGTTGAATATTCAGGAAGTCTGAGTTGACCGAGAAAGCGACACACAATGCATTTTGGGTAATTTGTTTGGTCTGAAAACTTTGTGTTGATGGCGAAATTAGAAGGTAAACTCATAAATAACGTGATAGTGAATCATTGTGTTGCACCAAGACTACTATTTGATACTAGTTGACACATATTCCCAGCAGACAAATCAGCTCATTTCCAACGGAGCTTGGGCGCCATCTTGTGCATTTTCTGGGACGCTACATTTCAGTCCAGATGCCTCAAAATGACATGGAATAACTTCTTTAATCGATTGCAAACATTTATGCTTTCCTCTTCAGAACTATTTGAATCATATTCATAACTGGATGAGTAACAAAGCATCTTCTCCGAATCTGAAGCCATTGTTTTGATTCTTGAGCAAGGCAGGACATCTTGTCCTGATGTCACGAACAAGGGGGCGGAACCATCTGAAACTCGGCATCTCCGAGGTCATTTTGAAGTAGTTTTGGGAACCGGCTCGTTCGCGAACGACACATCACTCATTGTGGCAGCTCCGTGTGTATCCTAAAAAATAGTTTGTATGCCAAGGTAAAATTTTTATAAATTTAACGTTCGTAAACCGAAAAGTTCGTAAACCAAGGGGTTCGTAAACCGAGATATCACAGTATTTGTAAATCTACTCCTGTGCGCCTTATACACCTGAAAATACGGTACATTATACAATTATGTGATGATGATGATGATGATGATTCACAGTGTTCAACAAGCACATAACATCTACTCCTATTAAAGCGTATCCATGACCAGTTTCCTCTTTCCAAATCATAAATGGACATGGTTATTAGATGGCCGAATGATAGTTAATTAGCCTTTCTGCCAAAGAATGATTATTAATTAGGTTTGAAGGATTGCTGTTGTCGTGAAGGCCGATCTTGATGTAACATTCTTATTTGGACGGATACGCTGTATTTTCATCATATTCCTTTTATTCTATATTGCAGTTAACCAAGGGGATTTCAAGTGGAGTCTACGAACTAGTCTTTGGCGGACGAACCAAACCAAACGGCGCCACAGTGGCTGGCAGACTAATTTTCCACACCCCATTTGAGTGGAGACGTGGTTTGCTATCGAATGGAGTACTTTTGCTATTATGGGACCGAAAAAGACCCCACCACAGGCTAGTGTTAAGCCGAAGAGGACACAAAAGAAAATGACGGTCGAGGAGAAGAAGGAGATCATCAAAAAACATGAACGAGGTGTGCGTTTGTGTGACTTAGCGAGTGCGAGTGAGGGTATTATATTATCGCGACGAAAGCGCGGCAACTTCACTCGGATATTATCAAGAGGCAACTACATCAACGACCATCACAAAGGTCAATAAAACGACTTTATTATACAGTACGGTTTATTTCTTTAAATATAATACCATAGCACATTTATTATACATAAAATAAGGTATATTTTGCGTTATTTTAAGTCTTAGAAAATTAGAAACTAGAAAATTATAACCTGGGAACGGATTATTATCATTTTAATGGTTTCCTATGGGAAATTAATTTTGGGGATACACACTTTTCGCCTTACACACTCTGTCTGGGAACCAATTAAGTTCATAAGCCAAGGTATCACTGTATATGGTAATTCAAAAATATTATGTTTCAAATTTTTGAACCAATTTTGTTTTGAAATTCAAACACATTTGGGACTAACTACTAAATACAAAACATTGCATTTAACTTGCGAGCACCCCCCATCGACTCAAGTGGTACTTGTTTTGAGGGGCCCATCACTGATTATAATAGATTTTCACTGATGACAGCTGTTGAGCAATTTCATTCTATACCATTGAGACGGTCCACTTGAGTGCACCATTAGCATGCCGCTACTCCCGATCCCCCTCAAAAAATATCAATCAGTGCATCAATCAAACACAGTATTTACTTTCACAATGTGTTGCTTAACCTGCTGTGTGTTCCGCTGGATGGACTGATGCAATTCAAAAGCAGATTATTGGAGGCTTTTGGGTCTGTATGGCAGAGCAGGGATTACAATGTGATATTTTTGTCAGTGCAGCTGTGCACAGGACCTTTCACTCTGGGCGCAGAATGGAAGAAGGCCGCTGAGCTGTCTTTTAGTTGGAATTTCATTGGTGTACCACGAATTGAAATCTAATTTAACGTATTGACCAATCAAATGAGAAGTGTGTCAGCATACTATCAAAAAAAAATGGAAGCTTAAAGGACAACCGACGTCGCTTTTTTGTTTCCTAACTGACATCAGAAAAACGTTTTCTAGCATCTAAAATACCCAAAACACGCAGTATGATATTTTTGTTCTAATGCAAAACACCAATAAAAATGACTTAGTGTCTAAAAAGTACTTCAATTTGAAACCGGAAGTGGCCAGTTTCAGAAGGTCCCGCCCCCTTGTTTGTGATGTCACCCCAAGATGTCTTGCCTTGCTGGAGAATCAAAACAATGGCTTCAGATTCGGAGAATATGCTTTCATTTACTGCCGTTTTTGGGTGCGACATTTCCCATCCCTGATGCCTCAAAATGACACGGAATAAATTCTTTAATCGATTGCAAACATGTATGCTTTCTTCTTCAGAACTATTTGAATCATATTCATAACTGGATGAGTAACAAGAAAGCATCTTCTCCGAATCTTAACTCTCTGAAGCCATTGTTTTGATTCTGGAGCAAGGCAGTTTGTGGGTGGGCCAATGAACATGAACAAGGGGGCGGGGCTTTCTGAATCTCCAGTTTTGCACTCACTAGTGGCAGTTTTGGGCAACTTTAAGTCATTTTATTGGTGTTTTGCATTTGACCAAAAATATCAGCCTGCATGTTTTGAGTATTTTAGATGCTATAAAATGTTTTTCTGATGTCAGGAAACATATAAGGGTGTCGCTTGTCCTTTAAATGTTAAGACTTTTCTTCATTTTATTTCCCAGTTGGCATAGACTTGGCCATTTTGTTGAGGATTTCAATCCCTCTCCGCCCCCAAAACAGACCGTACAATCGAGATTATTAGACGGGCATGTGACACATCAGCCTCTAAAGCCGACACAATCAGACAGGAAGCTTATAATTAAATCAATCCAGATGTTTTCCTCACTTTGTGACATAATATGAACTGCTGTTATGAAAGACTCATAAGCGGCTTGGCGAGTAAAAATAGAACACGCTTGCTTTGACCTCCACTGTGTCCAAAGCGCACCGCTTGTCCATTCCGGACCTTCTAAAATATCACCTCGCCCAAGCTTGTCCGGCCTGCTTTATTTCAAACCACAAATGTATTCCATTTTGTTCTTTAAGATGACACTAACAACTTGTTGTTGTTGTGTGTAATAAAGCAAATAATAGCAATGAGGTTGTGATGGAGAAGAAGAAGTTATCATATTTAAAAGTTTCATGCTGTTATATGCTTAGTCAACATGTGTGACTCGAATATACAATTAAAGCACAGACAACCTGGGGTCAATCTGGGGTTAACAGACACTGCTTGTTAAACTGTCATCTTCATCCAGGAGATCTGGCCTTGGACAGAATTTAGGACTTGGAAAACTCCTTATCACAAGAGTAATTTAGGACCTTTAGAGCCTGGGTGTCATCCTCGGTAGCTCACGATCTTTCCACTCACATTTAAATAACATAACTCGGTCTGCATATTTCCACCTCCAGTTTATTTCTTTCATTATAATACCATAGCACATTTATATACATAAAATAAGGTATATTCTGTGTAGTTTTAAGGCTTATTGTGTCTAAAATTATGTTTTATGGGGAACTGGGAACGGATTATTCTCATTTTTAATGGTTTCTTATAGGAAATAAATGTTTAGCAGATGAACTTTTCGCCAACCAACCAATTAACGTTGTAAGCTGAGGTACCACTGTATGTAGTCACTGGTTACCCAAGAAATGTTGTTGATGATACATACAATCCATTTTCAGTATTTAACTTTTGTTCCTTTTGAACTGCTTTATAAACTACTAAATCTGCTAATGAAGTAAAAACTCATGTGCACTCAATGTATCACTTTAGTTGATGGTACAGTAACCTCAATGATTACTTTACTCTATAGGCCACGTGGTTCCTTGTAAAAAAAAATGTTCTCTTCACTGACTTTCGAATTAATTCCACGTCGATGAACTACACGAAGTGTACTGCAGAAGGCGGGGTAGATAAAGCCTTCTGGACAAGATCCCACCGCTTCTTCTTGCCGGACCGCGGCGTCTCTTAATCCAGCTCAGATCCAAGCTTCAACTAGGGGATTCCAACCGGTTAAGCCGCGACAAGCGAGTTCACTCACGGATGCCCCAACCACTGTCGAACTAACGCTCTTTTCCACCCACGGGCAGGAAACTTAAAGTCCTTATCAAGCTGTTTTCGGAGGTCGACAGGTCTCTGGGCTTGATTGTTCCTTATGTTGTTGTGAGCAAGACGGGGGAAAAAAGGCTGAGGTTTTGTTACAGTAAATCTCCGCAACAGGTGCAGGTGTGTCTGTCACCTGGAACGCCTTCAGATACCTTTGTCCATGTCCTTGCGACTGCTTTGTCAACAAACGTATCAACTCACAGGAGAACTAGTCCGTGTACGGTGATACCTCGGTTTACGAACCCCTTGGCTTACGATCTTTTCGGTTTACGAACGTTAAATTTATGAACATTTTACCTTGGCGTACAAACTATTTTTCGGGATACACACGGAGCTGCAACAATGAGAGATGTGTCGTTCGCGAACTAGCCCGTTCTTTGAACAAGAAAATGGCAGCCGGCTTGTTTTGGTCCTCTATTCCCCATCCCCAGTCTTTGGTTAGAGCCACGTGATTGGTCAAGAACCCAGCAGTGAGGGGAGGTGGTTTAAACATTAAAGAGACCGTAAGACGACAGAGAGTGACAAATGGATAGAAAACAGTGAAATTTAGACTTGTTTCAACTTTTATAGTTCAAAGGCAGAGTGTAGACTGCAAGGTTAAAATTCCCATCAATCAGGCTCCACAAATAACCCGCATTAGCCATCAGTTCAATGTGAAATGAAAAGAAAAGCAAGGGAACCAGCTATTAATGATGTTTCCAGTGTGTCTGTTGCAGCTGTTGCTGTTGCAATATCACAACTTCCAAGATGGACAACCCAGAGCTCCTTGAGACACTTTATGCAAAAAGCTATCCATTCCATCAGGCCATCAACGACCACCACATTTAATATACAAAAAATGAGGTAAATTTTGTGTAGTTTCAAGGCTTGGAAAATTAGAAAGTAGAAAACTGTGTTTTATGGGGTCCTGGGAACCGATTATTCTCATTTTAATGGTTTCCTATGGGAAATTCATTTTTGGGATACACACTTTTCGCCTTACACACTCTGTCTGGGAACCAATTAAGTTCGTAAGCCAAGGTATCACTGAATATGTAACATATGTAGCATGTAACAATTCAATTATACAACAAAAATAAGTAGTAGTTTTAGTTTCAATCTGTTTTTAGAATTGCTTGGCATGCCATATGAATGGTTACCCTGAAGGATCGATGTGCTCGCCCCAGTGCCTTACTTGTGGTGTTTTATATCACAAACACGCTGTCTTGTTGAGCTTTAAAAAAAATCAGCAAGCACCTCACGCAATTTACAGATGTTTATTCAATCTATATAGTAAATCTACAGGGTCACCGCCCGGCCTCAGTTTGGCACTTCATCCCTCCACAAAGAATTCAAAAGCAAGAAGTCTGGCAGGGAATTATGTTTGCTCTGCATATCATCCGTGACATGCCTCCCCACTGGCGATGAGTGTTGGATCTGTTTTTTTTTTGCCCGAGTTAGCTCACGAAACACAAACCGTGAGTGGACGTGAAGGAAAGGGGGTGGAGGGCTAGCTATGTTTGCATGCAGAGTCTGACAGCTGGATGCATGAGGAGCACTTCTTTCAGCGATCCTTTTAACTGACGGCTCGAATTGATACGGGAGGACTTCTTTAATCGATTGCAAACCTTTATGCTTTCCTCCTCAGAACTATTTGAATCATATTCATAACTGGATGAGTAACAAGAAAGCACCTTCTCCGAATCTGAAGCCATTGTTTTGATTCTAGAGCAAGGCAAGACGTCTTGGCGTGATGTCACGAACAAGGGGGCGGGACTTTCTGAAACTGAAATTTTCGGAGGTCATTTTGAAGTAGTTTTGGGACGCTTGAACTCATTTTTATTGGTGTTTTGCATTTGACTAAAAATATCAGCCTGCGTGTTTTGGGTATTTTAGATGCTATAAAATGTTTTTTTGATTTCAGTTAGGAAACAAAAAAAATGGCTTTCCAGCAACATATTCAAATGCTGATTGATTTTTATAACCAGTTTCACAAAGCCGGTGATTTTATTAGACTGTGAACGAGGCTGTTTGTGAATAGAGTCTCTAAAATGATGTTTTATGGGGACCTGGGAATGGATTATTCTCATTTTAATGGTTTCCTATGGGAAATTAATTGTTGGGATACACACTTTTCAGTTTACACACTCTGGGAACCAATTAAGTTCGTAAACCGAGGTATCACTGTATACTTGATGTTTGAGTACAAGAAAAACAGGCTTTTACATGAAGCACTTTTAGATTAAAGAGGATGAAAGTCTCCTTCTTTTCTCCAGTGGATCTTTTTGTTCATAACCAATTCCTTGTTCGTTTCTATTTACATTTTTTTTTCCCTAGAAGACACGACACGCGAGATAAAGACCAATGAGGTTAAGCGAATGTTGATATGGTTTCCTGTCACCAAAGCTGAGAGATAGTATGAAACCGAACACATCCAGACCTTGCCTGTAACTACACATCAAGGTATTGTAATGTGGATTTGTAATTCATAAAATCATCAGGGAGAGAAGGGGAAAAAAATGGATCTTGTATGCTGATGATTCCGTTCCCTTGCTTTCGACCTACTCTCGAAATGCGACTCTCCTATTTAGGAGCAGAAGGTCTGTAATTGCTTAGACAATTCATTTCACCTGGGGTGAGGTTCAATTGAGCGTTCAGAATTCTGTGCAATTGACGGTTGATTAATTTTGTCTGAGGCAAACTGGGCCATAATACTTAGCTGCAAACTAGCAAAGGAATTATTGATTTCGTCTCAACTTGTTCACTGTCTAATGAAGGGAAAATTAATTGACTCTTTGAGCACTACTGGGCAGATATTCCGAGCTATTCAACCGACATCAATGTTTATTCCCAGAGTGATTTGATCCATTGATAATTAATCAGGAGTTAATGCAATAGCTGCTCAAGGAAATGTAGTTAAATGCTTAGTTTAAATCGAGGTCGGTAAGATAGTAAGCACAAGGCCTCATATTTTTTTTCAAGGGTGCACAATTAAAATATAAGTTATATTATTATTATTGTAATAAAATAAAAAAATATATTGTATTATTGTAATATATCATATTTTATTTTTAAATCTGAATTAATCCTGTTAACATGTGTGACTCGAATACACAATTGAAGCACTGACAACCTGGGGTCAATCTGAGGTCAACAGACACAGCAAGTTAAACTGTCATCTTCATCTAGGACAGTCATTTTTGTAGTTATGGTTTCCTCTCGAGGGCCGTTATGAATTTGGGGAAGCCATTAGAATGTTTAAATCCCTTCAAATATTACATATAGAGCACACATCAAATTAATGAATAACTCGTTTTCAAATCTGAAGTCAAGAATAATGACTTTTATTGTGGTTGACATCCAAAAATATGACATTTTGGCTCAGATTTTAACAATCATCATGGAATTTAACAAGTTTGATTTGCTTTCGCGGGCCGAAAAAAATGATGTGGCGGGCCGGATTTGGCCCGCGGGCCTTGACTTTGACACCTGTGATCTAGGAGATCTAGCCTTGGACAGAATTTAGGACTTGGGAAACTCCATTCCCACTGAAGCAATTTACGACTTGAAAGTCCTTCACAGGAAGAGCTCATTAGCCAGGTTACAAATGTATCAGTTCGTGGAAAAGACAATGTTTTATTGCTTGAAGCTGTTTGTGCGTAGAACTCAAGAGGTGTGGTATTCTACTCAAGAAAACTATGTTTTACTAATGTATCACTTTAATTTGCATATACTCTCAATAAATAGCTTGGCAGAGGGCTGCAGAATTCAGGCGTCTGTCATGAAATGCTGCGTCTCCTACCTGCAGTAAAAGACTTTCTGGGTTCGAGTCTTTGTCCACAGTGTCCGATCGAACACTGTGCATTCCCTCCATTTCTGTGATATGTGCATGTTTTGCTCCCTTTGAAATTACCGCTGATTTCCCAAGGCTGGAAAAGGGTTCATCGCTTAATGAACAAGTTAGAATTCAGCTCTGCTCAGGCAGGAAGGACGGGGTTCATTTTCGGGGCCTCTTTCTCTCTTCTCCCTACCCCTCATCAGTCATCATTAGGGGAGCGTCGCCCAGGTGACATTACTAATAAGATCTAACAGCTTCAAATTATAATTTCAACGCGTGCTTCTCTGTGTGTACGCGTGACTGCACACTCGCAACCATGTTTGTTACGCATGTGGTAGCCCACCGTGGTTCTTTGGCGCAACACTAATGAGAAATCAATGGGCAAAAGGTCCAGGATGTGTCAAATAATGTGGACAGAAAGTGTTGGGACTTTCTTCTACAATAGACATCATACACCAATATGTATGTACAGCTGGTTAGCTGGCTATTTATTAGCTATCTATTGGCTAGTCTCGCTATCTATTAGCTAGCTAGCTAGTTTTCACACTGGCGCGTGTGCCTGCCGCTGCTCACCCACAGAAAAACGTATCCTGTGACTGTAAAGTGACCTTGAGCGTTTTGAAAGTCGCTTATGAATGAAATGTATGATTATTATTATAGATTTTAAAAATACATGCATTATTGAATGAATAAATAAATAGATGAATAGCTAAATAGATTAATAGATAGATAAATACTTTTTGTTAAATGTTAAAAAAATAAATTAAAAAAATAAATATATACATAAATAAATACATACATAAATAAATAAAAACTTCCGGGTTGAGTGAAAGCTGGCGCGTGTGGCTGCCGCTGCTCACCCACAGAAAAACTTATCCTGTGACTGTAAAGTGATCTTGAGAGTTTTGAAAGGCGCTTATAAATGAAATGTATTGTTATTATTATTATTATTTATTAATAATAATACATTCGATTTCTAAGCTCCTTTCAAAACTCTCAGGGACACTTTACAGTCACAGGACATTTTTTTCTGCGGGTGAGCAGCGGCAGCCACACGCGCCAGCGTTCACTCAACCCGGAATTATTATTATTATTATTATTATTATTATTATTATTAACGTTATTATAGTTTAAAAAAAATACATTCATATTTGAATAAATAAATACAGTAAAGTCTCGTTATATCGATAGTACTGCTTATTACGATACTATTTCTATGAACGCAAGGAGAAAATGTACATGCCGCAGGATCGGATATATCGATAGTCCGGTTATATCGATATTTTTTCCAGACTCCCGAGAATATCGATATAACGAGACTTGACTGTAGATGAATAGCTAAATAGATAGATATGAATGATGAATGAATAGATAGATAAATAATTTTTAATAGACAGTTAAAATACATAAAAAAAAAATAAACAATAAATAAATACATCCGGGTTGAGCATAGCTATGTATGATGGTATCTTTGTAAAATGCGGTTAGTCAGTCATTTGAAGTGATTGTGCAAATTATGGACGCAACTTATCCGGAGGTGTCGGTTGTCCTTTAAAGGAAACGGTGCCTTCATCAGATGTTGGCCAAGCGTCGATTCCAAATGCCAAATTTGAGGCTTTTGGTGAGACAGCGTTCAGTGCTGTAGACACAATAAAAGGAGAGGACAAGTGGAGCAGCATGCTTCTCTACCGTCTGACACGCATTGTCTGCCTTTCAATGCGGACGTTGCCGATGTTGTCAATCATTCTGAGTGATGGGGAAAGTAAAAGCAATCTTCATCAATGCAGTTTGTATGATGTTTACCAAGTGTTCCAAAAGCCTAAAAACACGCTGTGCAGGAATTGAAGTTCCACTTTTTTCAATCTAGATTTTTGTTTTTTCTCAGTAACGAAATGGACAGCAGCACAATTTCAAGGACAACCGACGTCTCCGGACAAGTTGTGTCCATAATTTGTAAAATCGCTTCTAATGACTTCGACTGAGCGTACTTTACAAAGATTCCACCGCATATAGCTATATTTTACGTTTTAAGACTCGCGCTGAATATTCATGAAGTCATGTTTTTGAGTTGGTGAGGATTCCTGACGTGACGTCACGGAGGGAACGCCCCTGACCGAGAAAGCGACACACAAAGCATTTTGGGTACTTGTTTGGTCTGAAAACATCGTGTTAATGGCGAAATTAGAAGGAAAACACATAAATAATGCGATGGTGAATTGTTGTGTGTTGCACCAAGACTACTATTTGATACTAGTTGACACAAATTCCCAGCAGACAAATCAGCCCATTTCCAACGGAGCTTGGGCGGCATCTTGTGCATTTTCTGGGATGCTACATGCTGTCCTTCATGGCTCGAATTGATATGGGAGGACTCCTTCAAACGATTGCAAACATTTATGCTTTCCTCTTCAGAACTATTTGAATCATATTCATAACTGGATGAGTAACAAGAAAGCATCTTCTCCGAATCTGAAGCCGTTGTTTTGATTCTCCCGCAAGGCAAGACGACCAAAGGGGGCGGGACCTTCTGAAACTGGCCACTTCCGGGTTCATTTTTTGCAATTTTGAGACATTTTAATTTAAGTCATTTTTATTGGTGTTTTGCATTTGACTAAAAATATCATACTGCGTGTTTTGGCTATTTTAGATGCTATAAAACGTTTTTCTGATGTCAGTTAGGAACCAAAAAAAAAAAAAAAAATGGTGTCGCTTGTCCTTTAAAACAATTGCTTCATTTACTCGCTACTAAAAGCATTTTGTGCTCATTATTCAGTTGTAAGGGTGATGAAATCGCACATCGATTTTGAGCTGAACGCTCGTCCATCCAGAGTGCGTGGAGGCAGCTCCAACCCCCATTGGAGCTTTAGTATTGATATCAAGTACATCTTTGAATCGATAGTCATCCATTATGCTCAACCTTAGCATCTAAATGTCGTGCGGCTTTTGAAGATGATTACCTTTTCATGGTCACTCTCGGCTGTCACAATTTAAATGTCAAATGCGTGTCGGCTTGTCACTGGAAGGTCAGACTAATGTTTTCCATCAACGCCATTAGCTGTTCCTTTTAGGCTACTCTTGTATAATTTTAGGTTGTTTTGCTTTTTGTTTTTGCTTTTTCTCAAAGGATTCCGTTGGAAATAGACTGATTTGTCTGCTGGGAATTTGTGTCAACTAGTATCAAATAGTAGTCTGGGTGCAATACACAACGATTCATCATCGCGTTATGTGTTTTCCTTCTAATTTCGCCATCAACACGAAGTTTTCAGACCAAACACAGCACCCAAAATGCATTGTGTGTCGCTATCTCGTTCAGGGGCGTTCCTTCAGTGACGTAACGTGAGGACTCGTCACCAACTCAAAAACAAGACTTCCGGAATATTCAGCGCGAGTCTTAAAAGGTAAAATATAGCTATATACGGTGGAATCTTTGTAAAATACGCTTAGTAGAAGTCATTTTAAGTGATTTTACAAATTATGGACATAACTTGTTTTTCCTTTGCCTCTCATAATTTAGCTCATCTCATTTTTCTCAGACTAATTTAATATCGGGTAAAGAAAATGCAATATTTGGAGTGAGTGGGTAGATGATAGTTTAATGTGACATTACTTTTAAGCATGACACAAATAAGCATCAGCAGCAGAGAGGGAAAAAAAAAGAATTCAGAACACAACATTTCATATGTCCAACACTTTTTGGAGGGTTTTCCTTTCCTTCATTTGACCGAGGTAGACTTGTTGTACCTCCCCTAAAGAAACCTCAGATGAAAATTCCGCTTACAATCCAAACACAAATATACACATAAGGCCTTACAGTGCACAAAGACGCTTTGAGTATTTTTTTTTCTAGACGCTTGTCACAATAAAGCACACGTTTTACAATGTCACTCTGTTCCAGAAAAGACAACGCTCACATTAATCTCTATTGTATAACCGTGATGTGATGTCAAGTCAAAGCTTGAAGCAAACTTGCCATTTGCTCCCAAAACAACACTGACCCATATAAATACATCAGGTATTACAAAATAACAATAAAAAAAAAAAATACTGATCGCGTATAATCAAGCGACGTTCAATTCAAGCAATTCCCCCCTAGCACAGTGGTCCCCAACCTTTTTAGCACCACGGACCGGTTTAATGGCGGATAAATACGACAAAATAAAATAATATAACAAGCATGGAAACTGTTTTTTTCTTTCTTTTAAATATAATAATAAACGTGAATCCATTGTGTATACAATTTTTATACAACTTTATTCGCAGAGTCCTGGTAATATCGCTGACAACAACATATGTCACATCGTCTCGGCCCCTTAACGCTCTATGGTCACCACGGTAATGTTTAAATGTACCTTCAAAATAAGATACACCACAAAAACAAGTACAAAGCGCATGAAAGTAAGTCACAGATGGATTTAATCTGGTGATTTTTCAAAATAAAACAGTTCGGACTCAGATAATAAATAAAAACGGAAATTATGTAAATTATTTATTTTTTCTGCATGGCCCGGTACCAAATGACCTACGGACCGGTACCGGTCCGGGGGTTGGGGACCTCTGGCCTAGCAAAGCGAGACAATTCAAGTGGACAGGAGTGTCCTTGTATGCTTTCCTAATTCTTCAGTTTTCATTTTGGCCTATGGCGCTAACAAGCTGCTTGGAACATATCAGAATTCACACACACACAAAAAAAAACTTCCTTTCACATAGCATCACAAAACAAGAAAATGCATGATTTTTTTTTTTTGACATTGCAGAAGAATTTTCAATCTAAAGCGACACCATTTGTATTTTAGCAGTGACGCGGATGAGCAGGAATGCACATTATCCGTGCATAAAAAGCTCGTGTGCCGCCGTGTATTCATGTTGACATTTGCTGTAAGCCTATTGCACTAAGACGAAATCCGCTTCGGAGAGACGGTGTACATTTAAACAATGCCCGAATGTGTAACTCTCATACGACAGAAACTTTCATCTTCATTGTCATGGTCAACTAGACGATAATAGGACACTGCTGCATCAATGAAACTAGGAGAAATTATTTTTCTCTTGCATCACTGTTAATGAAAACTAAATCTCATCTTTTAAAGGACAACCGACAGTTTTTTTGTTTCCGAACTGACATCAGAAAAACGTTTTATAGCATCTAAAAAAAAAAAATACCCAAAACACGTACGCTGATATTTTTCTGATGTCAATTAGGAAACAAAAAAAATGGTATCGGTTGTACTTTAAAGTGTCCCAAAACTGCCACAAAATGAGCTCGGAAGTGGGCATATTCAGAAAGTCCCGCCCCCTTGTTCGTGACGTCACTATTGGTCCCACACTGCCTTGCTTCAGAATCAAAACAATGGCTTCAGAGAGTTCAGATTCGGAGTAGATGCTTTCTTGTTACTCATCCAGTTATGAATATGATTCAAATAGTTCCGAAGAGGAAAGCATACATGTTTGCAATCGATTAAAGAATTTATTCCATGCTATTTTGAGGTATCTGGGGGGCGGGAAATGTAGCACCAAAAAGGCAGAAAATGGCAACAAAGCTCCGTGTAAGGAATTAATCAGCATGTGGAAATGGGCTGATTAATTCCTTACACGGAGCTTTGTCGCCCTCTTCTACCTCTTTTTGGTTTTCAGACCAAACAAGTACAGCCAAATGCATTGACGTGGTGGAAGTACTGCTACAACGTGTCCTTTCTTCGGTCAGGGGCGTTCCTTCAGTGACGTAACATGAGGACTCGTCATCAATTCGAAAACAAGACTTCCGGAATATTCAGCGCGAGTCTTAAAACGTAAAATATAGCGATATGAGGTGGAATCTTTGTAAAATACGCACAGTAGAAGTCATTTGAATTGATTTTACAAATTATGGAGGCGTCGGTTGTTCTTTAAAGTTGCTTTTCAGTCTACAAGTCTCAAGTCCAAATACTTGCCATTGACGTTGCACTGCCGAGAACAATATTAACAAGCAGGCACTTATTGCACGAGGCAGCTGAATTACCGTTGATAACAATCATGTTAATAAATAGATGACAGAAATATTTCACAACTTATTTTCTTCACTTACGGTCTAATAAATTGATGAGTTTCATTATTTGATAAAAACGTTGTCCAAACATTTTTTTTTCCACAGTGTGTATACAAGCAAATTGAAGGACGCGATGGTTCCTTTGACATTCGTCACCCTTCATTTATTTTACAGTCACAGATCTGTGTAGCTTAATATGTACCCAAATATACAGATCAAATCAAAAGCAGCTAAAGGGATTTAAAATTAAATTAAATTAAATTAAAAAAAACATTGTCAATGATTTTTTTTTTTGTAGGAATTTGACCAGCAATCTTTACTAAACCAATTTATCATTTATGATTTTCACGTATTTTTTTGGGCGCTTTGAAGGGAAATGTTGATTCATTTCATGCTAATTTAGAAAAGCTCATAATAATAATAATAAATACATTTCTAAGTGCCTATCAAAACTCTCACGGTCACTTTACAGTCACAGCATATGTTTTTCTGGGGGTGAGCAGCGGCAGCCACACTCGCCAGCGTTCACTCAAACCGGAAGTAACTCAAATACATATAAACCTAGCTAGATAGCCAGACAGCAAATAGCTAGCTAGATAGCTACATCGCCAGCCAGCTAACAGATAGCTAATAGCTAAAAATTAGCAAATAAATAGTAAATAGCTAGGTAGTCGGCTAGATAGCCAGCCAGATAGCCAGCTTGCTAACTAAAAAATTGCAAATAGATAGCTAGATAGCCAGCTAGCTAGAGAGCCAGCTAGATAGCTAGATAAATAAGAAGTGAAGAGAGGAAAAACCAGCGTTCCAGAGTTCACTCAAACCGGAAGTAACTCAAATACATAGAAAGCTAGCTAGATAGCCAGACAGCCATATAGCTAATAGACAGCTAGCCAGACAGCAAATAGCCAGCTAGCTAGAGAGCCAGCTAGATGCCAGCTAGATAGCCAGCTAGCTAGAGAGCCAGCTAGATAGCTAGATAAATAAGAAGTGAAGAGAGGAAAAACCAGCGTTCCAGAGTTCACTCAAACCGGAAGTAACTCAAATACATAGAAAGCTCGCTAGATAGCCAGACAGCCATATAGCTAATAGACAGCTAGCCAGACAGCAAATAGCTAGCTAGCTAGCGAGATCGGCAGCCAGCTAACAGATAGCTAATAGATAGCTAAAAATTAGCAAATAGTAAATAGCTAGGTAGTCAGCGAGATAGCCAGATAGCTAGCTAAAAATTTAGCAAATAGCTAGCTAGATAGCCAGCTAGATAAATAAAAAGAAGTGAAGAGAGGAAAAAAACTGCGTTCCAGCGTTCACTCAAACCGGACGTAACTCAAATACATAGAAAGCTAGCTAGATATCCAGACAGCCATATAGCTAATAGATAGCTAGCTAGATAGCTAGCCAGGCAGCAAATAGTTAGCTAGCTAGATAGCCAGACAGCTAACAGATAGCTAAAATTTTGCAAATAGACAGGGAGTCAGCTAAATACGCCTATTTTTCCGCTTGGCTGTCGCTACATTATGCTAACCGCTTTTCACGTCGCAGGTCTCGTAACCGTCTCTTCCTGATCGGACTCAGCTCTTTCATCCTCAGCAAGTTCCCATGGTGCTAACTGTTGTGTAACTAAACTTGGATATGGAAGGTCTCATGGCCGTAACGTCGTCCTCGTTGTCCCTCAGCCCGCGGCGGCGGTGGCGGCGATGGCGCCGACAAGGGCCGTCGCAACAGGAGAACATAGAGAGCAGAGCTTTCCGGAAACGGGTGTTCATGAAGCAGTAGATGATGGGGTTGACGCAGGCGGAGGTGTAGCTTAGCAAATGGATAAAGGCAATGGGTGTGCCGGAAAGGGCTTTTTTGGCGGAATTGTCGTCGAAAGCTCGCCAAGTGTTGATGCAGTAAAGAGGCATCCAGCAGAGAAAGAAGAGGACCACGATTACCACCAACATGCGGATGACTCGCTTCTTGGCTTCTAGCTTGGCTTCCGATGTGTTGCTGCGTGGCCGCTCCGCCCGGGGCGCCTTGACCGAGGCGGACATTGCGGACATTTCCAACGAGTAAGGACGCTGGACGTTGACGTAGCAGCCATCGCCGTCATCGCTGCCGCACGTCATGGCTGAAGTTAGGCCATTTTTCACATCTGTATTGGGCAGCAAAAAAAAAGACATTTTCACTTTTAGACGCTATGTAATAATAATACAGTAAAGTCTCGTTATATCGATATTCAAGGGAGTCCGAAAAAATATCGATATAACCGGGACTATCGATATATCCGACCCTGTTTGCATGTAATTTTCTCCGTGCGTGCATAGAAATAGTATCGATATAACCGGGACTATCGATATATCCGATATCGATATAACGAGACTTTACTGTAATAATATATCACATTTATAAGCGCCTTTACAACCTCTAAGGGTCACTTTACAGTCACAGGATAGTCATGATGATGAGGTGATACCAGGGCAAATTGGGCAATCAAGCCAGTCGTTAGTCAGGACAATAGAAGCGATCAGTGGCGCCGCAGGGATTAGTCCTCTGCTCCCCCTAATCTGAGAGCAGGGACATATCATAGCAGAGTCCGGCACCGCCACGTCTGGACAGTAGGGATATATATATATATATATATATATATATATATATATATATATATATATATATATATATACAGTAAAGTCTCGTTATATCGATATTCAAGGGAGTCCGAAAAAATATCGATATAACCGGGACTATCGATATATCCGACCCTGTTTGCATGTAATTTTCTCCGTGCGTGCATAGAAATAGTATCGATATAACCGGGACTATCGATATATCCGATATCGATATAACGAGACTTTACTGTAATAATATATCACATTTATAAGCGCCTTTACAACCTCTAAGGGTCACTTTACAGTCACAGGATAGTCATGATGATGAGGTGATACCAGGGCAAATTGGGCAATCAAGCCAGTCGTTAGTCAGGACAATAGAAGCGATCAGTGGCGCCGCAGGGATTAGTCCTCTGCTCCCCCTAATCTGAGAGCAGGGACATATCATAGCAGAGTCCGGCACCGCCACGTCTGGACAGTAGGGATATATATATATATATATATATATATATATATATATACAGTAAAGTCTCGTTATATCGATATTCAAGGGAGTCCGAAAAAATATCGATATAACCGGGACTATCGATATATCCGACCCTGTTTGCATGTAATTTTCTCCGTGCGTGCATAGAAATAGTATCGATATAACCGGGACTATCGATATATCCGATATCGATATAACGAGACTTTACTGTATATATATAGGGCCGAAACTACCAGTAAAACTTTAGTTTGCTGACGAAGTTTCTCGGATAAGAAGCGAAACGTTCGACACCTTCAAAGAAGTACAGATGAAGGCTGAAAAAGCCTTCTCATCGATGGATCGCTCCTGTAACAACAGCTGAAGCTGTAACAAAGCGCTAACATGGAAAAACGGGAAATGCTGACCCCTTGTGGAGAAGAAAAATCATTGTCAGAGGTCTGATCAGCGCTTTCTCGGCACCCAGGGGGGAATGGCGCGCCACGTCATGCTTTTCAATTCCCGAATAAATTTGGGAATGGCAGTGAATGAGTAAATGTAAACATTTTTAGGCTTGAGGACGTGTCGGACTTTGGAGAGACCACTTTTACTTCAGTATAAATATATCTAGAATATGCTGAAAGGACAACGACGTCTCTGGACAAGTTGTGTCCATAATTTGTAAAATGGCTTCAAATGACTTCTACTGAGCGTATATTACAAAGATTCCACCGCATATAGCTATATTTTACGTTTTCATATTCCGGAAGTCTTGTTTTTGAGTTGGTGACGAGTCCTCACCCTATGTCACTGAAGGAACGCCCCTGACCGAAAAAAAGGACACGTTGGAGCAGTCCTTCCATCACGTCAATGCATTTTGCTGTACTTGTTTGGTCTGAAAACTTCGTGTTGCACCAAAAAGAGCCAGAAGAGGGCGACAAAGCTCCATATAAGGAATTTATCAGCCTGTGGAAACGGGCTGATTAACTCCTCACAGGAGCTCGGTCGCCATTTTTTGGTGATACATTTCCCCCCCATTGCCTCAAAATGGCACGGAATAAATTTTTTAATCAATTGCAAACATGTATGCTTTCCTCTTCAGAACTAGTTGAATCATATTCATAACTGGATGAGTAACAAGAAAGCATCTTCTCCGAATCTGAAGCCATTGTTTTGATTCTCGAGCAAGGCAGGACATCTTGTCTTGATGTCACGAACAAGGGGGCGGGACCTTCTGAAACTTCCGGGTTCATTTTTTTTGGCAGATTTTGGACACTTTGTCATTTTTATTGGTGTTTTGCATTTGACTAAAAATATCATACTGCGTGTTTTGGGTATTTTAGATGATATAAAACGTTTTTCTGGTGTCAGTTAAAAAACAAAAAAGTGACGTCGGTTGTCCTTTAATGGATTATTCATTTTGCCTCATTTTCCATTAACCTTCCCATAAAATCTCCCCGGAAAGTTTTTTTTTTTTTTTTTATCCCTTTTATCGGATTTCCACGTCAACGTTTTGGCTTTTTTTTTTTTTTTAAAGATCAGATTGTCTCTTTCAGACAACCTCTTTCCATGTGAGGCCAAACAGATGGCGACATCCATGCCTGCAGCTGCCAGCCAATTCCACTCTTCTTCTACTCTCAATTCCAGACCCTGATGTAAGTACACCAACAGTTACAAAAAGCTCCTCATCACCCAGAGTACATAACGGTGATGTTGCTAATGAAATCGTTACACACACAATTTGATTCATCTCGACAAAAATCATGCAAGTGGTGTGTGTGTGTGGGGGGGGGGGGGGGGTTCTGATCAAATGAGATCCAATCTAACAGCAGCGGGCTTTCCAAGCATAATTTTGCTTCAGCCACTGAGGTACTCATTTGACAATGTGCTTATTATGTTGCTTGTGGAATATAATAACAGTGGAATCCACCCCCCACCCCCCACCCC
Organism: Hippocampus bargibanti; assembly: GCF_051943395.1. Classification (NCBI taxonomy): domain Eukaryota; kingdom Metazoa; phylum Chordata; class Actinopteri; order Syngnathiformes; family Syngnathidae; genus Hippocampus; species Hippocampus bargibanti. The sequence continues at coordinate 24,411,233 of NC_142741.1, forward strand.
CATATTAGAAATGCATCCGATGGTTTACAGAAGCGTAACGTGAGAGAGTGACAAAATGAATAGAAAACAGTGACATTTGGACTTGTTTCAACTTTGATAGTTCAAAGGCAGAGTGTAGACTGCAAGGTTAAAATTCCCATTAATCAGGCTCCACAAACAACCCGCACAAGCCACCTGTACACTTGATGCAAAAAGCTATCAACCCAGATAAACAGAACACAATTGATGAGGAACTAGGTAAAATTATCGCAGAGAAAGCACCTACAAGGGATCAAGATGGTGAAAGAAGAAGACTACGTTCCTCATCAAGTGTTTAATGCTGATGAAACCGGTCACTCCATTCCATCAAGCCATTAACAACCATCACAAAGGTCAATAAAACGACTTTATTATACGGTACAGTTTATTTCTTTAATTATAATACCAGAGCACATTTATTATACATGAAATAAGGTATATTTTGTGTCGTTTTAAGGCTAGAAAATTATTTTTGTTCTAAAACGCGATGGTGAATCATTGTGTGTCGCAGCCAATTGCGTTAACACGCATAAAGAATGTGTACGTTTACACAAATTTCCGGCGGACAGATCAGCAATTTCCAACGGAGCTTATGCGCCATCTTATGCATTTTATGGGCGCTACATTGGAGTCCAGACGGCTCGAATTGATACGGAACGACTTCTTTAATGGATTGCAAACATTTATGCTTTCCTCTTCGGAACTATTTGAATCATATTCATAACTGGATGAGTAACAAGAAAGCATCTTCTCCGAATCTGAACTCTCTGAAGCCATTTTTTTGATTCTGGAGCAAGGCAGTGTGTGACCAATAGTGACGTCACAAACGAGGGGGCGGGATTTTCTGAATCTGCCCAGTTTTCGAGCTCATTTTGTGGCAGTTTTGAGACACTTTAAGTCATTTTTATTGGTGTTTTGCATTTGACTAAAAATATCCGCCTGCGTGTTTTGGGTATTTTAGATGCTATAAAACGTTTTTCTGATGACCGTTAGGAAACAAAGAAATGGTGTCGGTTGTCCTTTAACCGCGAAAAAAACGAAGCATTACTGTACTGGGGGAAGGTGATACAACCTTTTGAGAATCGTATCATGTTCCTGAAGTCATTCTCCTTGACGGCGAACTTGCCCTCAAGGAAATGTTGATGACTTTCACCGTCATCTGTGTTCTATCTGTCAAGCTTTGCGGGTGTCCTCACCTGTCGAGTCTTTTTTGTGGCCCATCTCAAATTGGATGCCTCTGTAAAGCTCCCTGGAGATGAGACCATAGGCTACGCTCATCACCACCCCTGGAATGGCAAATAGGATAAGCAGCAGCAGAACGTACCTAAAAGGCACAGGGAGGGAATCAGTGCAATTTTCACACAGACAACAGAGAGTTCACAGCTGCGCCGGTTGAAGACTCGACACGCGGGATCCCTCACAAGTGTTAGTATCTATCTACCGTGCGTCTGTCGTGGGGCTCGAGTAATGGAGGTGAGAATTGGATGAGTGTTCTGTAACACTGAATATTTGCGCATTCTTGAAGGCACATCGAAACCATCTGACAGTATTTGATGTACAGTGATACCTCGGCTTACAAACAAACGCTTTAGATCACAAACTTTTCGCCTTACAAACATTAAAGGACAACCGACACCGCCGGACAAGTTGCGTCCATAATTTGGAGAATATTCAGGAAGTTTTGTTTTCGAGTTGATGACGATTCCAGACGTGACGTCACCGAGGGAACGCCCCTGACCGAGAAAGCGACACACAATGTATTTTGGGTACTTTGTTTGGTCTGAAAACTTTGTGTTGATGGCGAAATTAGAAGGACAACGACATAAATAACGCAATGGTGAATCGTTGTGTGTTGCACCAAGACTACTATTTGATACTAGTTGACACAAATTCCCAGTAAACAAATCAGCCCATTTCCAACGGAGCTTGGGCGCCATCTTGTGCATTTTCTGGGACGCCACATTTCAGTCCTGAATTGATACGGAAGGACTTCTTTAATCGATTCCAAACATGTATGCTTTCCTCTTCAGAACTATTTGAATCATACTCATAACTGGATGAGTAACAAGAAAGCATCTTCTCCTAATCTGAAGCCATTGTTTTGATTCGAGAGCAAGGCAAAGACGTCCTGGCGTGACATCACGAACAAGGGGGCGGGACCTTCTGAAACTCGCAATGTCCGAGGTCATTTTGAAGTAGTTTTGATCGTCATGGACTTAGTCGTAGATATTACTGACATAAACAGGGGCACTTTTTTATACACAAACCTATGATTCTACTTTTCACTAGATCACTATTGGACTCACCAGGACTGCTTGGCCACGGCGACGGGCCACTTATGGCGACACTGGTGGGCAGTGGTGTTGTCAGGGCGTGGAAAGGAATCCAGGTGACTCACCACCGGATACGGAATCATGATAATGATGGCCACCATCCACGTGGCGGCAATTACCCGGTAAGCATGGGAACGAGTCTGCCACACCCGGGACTTCAGTGGGTTACAAATGGCGCTGTAGCGCTCAATCGCTATGGCAACCAGGCTAAAGGTAGAGATGCTTACTGATATACCTGTGGGGGGAAACACAAAAGTGGATTACAACAAAATGCACAACAGCATCTAGGGGTTATCTTATCACTGCTCTTGAGTTTTGGTCCATTGTAAAAAGTAACAAAAGGCTGCAACGGAAGTGGGAGCAAAATCAGACATGCGGTAGTGTGTTTACAAATAAAAAAAACATATGCGAAGCGGAGAGAACGGGATGGATATCTGTTGGAGAGGAAATCATGTTGGTCTCAGACTCTGATCCCATCTACCTTTTCCCACCTGACGAGGCCAGACGGGAAATTACTCTTGACCTCTTATATCCGCGAACGTCAAAACGCAAACTGTGAATGTTTGGTTGGTTGTGTGAATCAGAGGTGAAGTGTGTTGTCAAAACGTCTGTGTAAGCTCTCAGTCGTACAGGTTGTGATCCATCGATGAAAAGGTTTCTTCAGCCGTCATCTGTACTTCTTTGAAGGTGTCGGACGTTTCGCTTCTTATCCAAGAAGCTTCGTCAGCAAACTACAGTCTTACTGGTAGTTTAGGCCCTGTATATATATCCCTACTGTCCAGACATAGCGGTGACGGACTCTGCTATGATTGGTCCCTGCTCTCAGGTTGGGGGGAGCAGAGGACTAATCCCTGCGGCTCCATTTCTATTGTCCTGACTGACGACTGGCCTGATTGCCCAATTTGCCCAATCAGCATAACTAAGCCTGTGTTGCCTAAGCGGTTTGTTGTACGCACGATCCAAATTGAACCTCACCCCACCATGGCGGTTTAGGGAAGGATTTTATTGTTTTATGAAAATAGCTTACCAGTAAGACTTTTGTTTTCTGACGAAGTTTCTTGGATAAGAAGCGAAACATCCGACACCTTCAAAGAAGTACAGATGACGGCTGAAGAAACCTTTTCATCGATGGACCACTCCTGTACGACTGAGAGCGTACACAGATGTTTTTTTTAGAGAATGACTTCACCCTCTCTCTGTCTGTAACCCCCCACCTCCCCACACTGCTGAGTTCTTGACCAATCATATGGCTTTAACCGACGATTGGGGGCGGGGAATAGAGGACCAAAACAAGCCGGCTGCCATTTTCTTTTAGGTGAACGGGCTCGTTCGCGAACGACGCATGACTCATTGTGGCAGCTCTGTGTGTATCCGGAAAAATAGTTTGTATGCCAAGGTAAAATGTTCATAAATTTAACGTTCGTAAACCGAAAAGTTCGTAAACCGAGGTATCACTGTACTGTCATAATTTTTTTAATGCAAATTAATATTTCCCCCCCCCTCACCCCCGTTCCCTAGCTTTATCTCACCCATGAGGTATGTGACGATCTTGCACATAATGGCGCCAAAGATGAAGTCCTTGAGGATACTCGGGATGAGGGTGAACGGCATGCAGAATATGACCAGCATCAGGTCGCTGAGGGCCAACGACAGGAGGAAGGTATTGGTGACGGTCCGCATGCGCTTGTTAGCCGTCAAAACCACGATGATCAGCAGGTTTCCGAATACGCTCAGGAAGAAGATGAGGGAGTAGAGCAGTATGATCAGCGTGTGGTCGTCATCTAGTGTGGACGAACACACAAACAAGGTAGGATGTGAGAGTGTGAAGATGTTGTCGTCTTCTTCAACTCAATTGTTACTTCATCTTTCAATGCCAATCGTCACCATCAATTAGGTGGTGTTATTAACTCATTCACTGCCAGACGTGCAAAAATGTGTCCACTCCGGCCGGTGCCAGGGTTTTTGTCATTGTCACTCAAATTGCAGGACCTGTAGAATATTGAGTTTTAGGACTACAGTGATACCTTAGCTTACAGACTTAATTGGTTCCCAGGCAGAGTGTGTAAGGCGAAAAGTGTGTATCCTAAAAATTAATTTCCCATAGGAAACCATTAAAATGAAAATAATCCGTTCCCAGGTCCCCATAAAACATACTTTCTAATTTTATAAGCCTGAAAACCACACAAAATATACCTTATTTTATGTATAATACATGTGCTATGGTATTCTATGTACAGTAAAGTCTCGTTATATCGATATTCAAGGGAGTCCGAAAAAATATCGATATAACCGGGACTATCGATATATCCGACCCTGTTTGCATGTAATTTTCTCCGTGCGTGCATAGAAATAGTATCGATATAACCGGGACTATCGATATATCCGATATCGATATAACAAGACTTTACTGTATATATAATTTAGGAATTAACTCTTTTTTTCTGATGAAAGAAGAGAGTCTAAGGTCTATTACGCTGCATGGAATGTTTATGTCGTCCTAAAACTCAATATTCTGGGCGTCTTGAAATTTGAGTGAAAATAACAAAAACCCTGGCAGGGGAGTGGACATATTTTTGCACGTCTGGCAGTGAATGAGTTAATATAAAGCAGCATAAGACCCGGCCGGTGCAAGGGACACAACGCCATGTTTACCATTAGGTGTTGATATTCCAAGGTAAACCAATACAGCATTGACTAAAAACAAAATTTTTAGAGCGTAAACTTTCAAAATCTAATACAGTGATACCTCGGCTTACGAACTTAATTGGTTTGTGTAAGGCGAAAAGTTCGTCTGCCAAACATTTATTTCCCATCAACCATTAAAAATGAGAATAATCCGTTCCCAGATCCCCATAAAACATAATTTTCTACTTTCTAATTATCTTAAAACTACACAAAATATAACTTATTTTATGTAGAATAAATGTGCTATGGTATTATAATTAAAGAAATAAACTGTACCGTATAATAAAGTGGTTTTATTTACCTTTGTGATGGTCGTTGATGGCTTGGTGGAATGGAGTGGCCGCTTTCATCAGCATTAAACACTTGATGAGGAACCTTCTTCTTTCACCATATTGAGGAATGATCCCTTGTAGGTGCTTTCTCTGCAATAATTTTATCTAGTTCCTCATCAATTGTGTTCTGTTTAGCTGGGTCGATAGCTTTTTGATTCGCTTTATTTTAACCTTCCAGTTTACACTCTGCTTTTGAACTGTATCAAAGTTGAAACGAGTCAAAATGTCCATTTTCTCACCATTTCACGCATGTTTTTTTTCACTTTTGTTTTTTTTGTTTCAAACTCTGTCGTGGTTACTGTCGAGGTCACATGGTTGTAGAGTTATCTGCATTGAAAGTGGGGGTGGATGGACAAAAGGTAAATTCTGCACCCTCGTGGGTGGGAAAAACATTGCCACGGGTCAAACTGAAGCTTGAAACGCACCCCACCCGCCCCGCAAGGAAAAAAACAAACAAACAAAACCTGAAAACATTCAGGAATGGCGCTCCATGTCATGCTTTTCAAAATTCGGGAATGGCAGTGAATGAGTTAAGGACTGAAAACAAAACATTCACACAGTCATTCAACAATGATATCGTGTTGGTTAAGATTGAGTGGTAATTACGCCCTCATCGATTTATTTTCCCGAAGTGATTTGGCCTCTCAAAATTGTTCCTTGTGGGCATACGAGGCAAACACGCACATCCTGAAAAGTGGCTCCATTTTCTTCTCCGGACCACATGGGATGCAAATAGTATGTGAAATACACAGATGGCGATGCGAAACTTGCTTATCAAAAAGCACCAAGGTCCAGCCAGGTCAAGCTGTGAGAACATTTTAACTGGCTACAGCTTCTGGATTTGCTTTTAAAAAAATCATGATGTCGTTCGACAAGTCATGTTATTCTGTCGCTCCATTGGATCCATCGGTACACCTCGACCTGACTACCTCGCGCTGAGCTTTTTCACTTAAAGGACAACGGACATCATTTTTTTTGGGTTGGTGACGAGTCCTCACCCTACGTCACTGAAGGAACGCCCCTGACCGAAAAAAAAGGACACATCGTAGCAGTCCTTGCATCACGTCAATGCATTTCGCTGTACTTGTTTGGTCTGAAAACTTCGTGTTGCACCAAAAAGAGCCAGAAGAGGGCGACCAAGCTCCATGTAAGGAATTTATCAGCCTGTGGAAACGGGCTGATTAATTCCTTACACGGAGCTTTGTCGCCATTTTCTGCCTCTTTTTGGTGCTACATTTCCCAGATACCTCAAAATGGCACGGAATAAATTCTTTAATCGATTGCGAACATGTATGCTTTCCTCTTCAGAACTATTTGAATCATATTCATAACTGGATGAGTAACAAGAAAGCATCTTCTCCAAATCTGAAACCATTGTTTTGATTCTCGAGCAAGGCAAGACGTCTTGGGGTGACACCACGACCAAGGGGGCGGGACCTTCTGAAACTGGCTACTTCCGGGTTCTTTTTTTTTTTTTTTTTTGCAGATTTTGTACACTAAGTCATTTTTATTGGTGTTTTGCATTTGACTACAAATATCATACTGCCTGTTTTGGGTATTTTAGATGCTATAAAATGTTTTTCTGATGTCAGTTCGGAAACAAAAAAGTGATGTTGGTTGTCCTTTAACTGTTGTGGATTGCCGTTGAGCTTAGTGACACAGCTGAGGTGACATTTGCGACGCTGGATAAGACACTCCAGGTGACATTTACCAATACCTAAGCCTTACATGAACATGGGCAGATTTCTTTTTAATTTTTTTTTCCTACCCCCACATAGTGACACAAGAGCCAACCGGAATAAAAATTGTCTTGCTGCATACTTATGAGACAGGCGGAAGAGAGAATAATTCATCGTTCATAAAATGTCAGATTTGTTGAATGGGAAAAGCTGATTAAATGTTAAATATTCATGGGCAGACAATGAACCCTATTATGAACTGAGCCACAAGTTATTTGCGTGTCTAATAAAAGCCTCTGCCCACGATTAATCTTCGTTTGGATTAAAATGGGAAACCATTACATGAGAATAATCCGTTCCCAGGTCCCCATAAAACAATTTTTTTCTACTTTCTAATTTTCTAAGCCTTAAAACTACACAAAATATACCTTATTTTATGTATAATAAATGTGCTGTGGTATTGTAATTAAATAAATAAACTGTACTGTATAATAAAGTGGTTTTATTTACTTTTGTGATGGTCGTTGATGGCTTGATGGAATGGAGTGTCCGGTTTCATCAGCATTACACACTTGATGAGGAACGTAACCTTCTTCTTTCACCATCTTGAGAAACGATCCCTTGTAGGTGCTTTCTCTGCGATAATCGTATCTAGTTCTTCATCAATTGTGTTCTGTTTATCTGGGTTGATAGCTTTTTGCATCGAGTGTACAGATGGTTTGTGCGGGTTATTTGTGAAGCCTGATTGACGGGAATTTTAACCTTGCAGTCTACATTCATCCTTTGAACTATCAAAGTTGAAACGAGTCCATATTTCACTGTTTTCTATCCATTTTGTCACTCTCTGTCTCCATCGTCTGCCTGTCTTTTTAATGTTTAAACCGCCTACCCTCGCTCCTGCGTTCTTGACCAATCACGTGGCTTTAACCGACGACTAGAGGCAGGGAATAGAGGACCAACACAAGCCGGCTCCCATTTTCTTGTTCGGAGAACGGGCTCCTTTGCCAACGACACATCACTCATTGTGGCAGCTCTGTGTGTATCCCGAAAAATAGTTCGTATGCCAAGGTAAAATTTTCATAAATTTAACGTTCGTAAATCGAAAAGTTCGTAATCCAAGGGGTTCGTAAACCGAGGTATTACTGTACTTTGTGTGAAAAATACGCTGATCGTGGCAGAGGAATTGCATGAAATGCTCCGAATTGAGCCTTTTGAGGTCAAAAGAAGTGAGTTCCGCCCTTTTGCCCCCCTTTTGTCATTGCCCAAATAATGCCCTCCTGTTGATGCTTGATGAATTGCAATCAGTCCTCATCCTGGATAGCTCATCAACATTGTCATTGACTCACTGAAGACCTCCTCACTCGTTGGCACTCCACAAGACAGCGATCCAGCCAGGCCACTTCATTTGATGTCTGCATGACTGCCGAAGTGTGAAATGATGTTCACTGTGGCGCTTGACTGTGTGCCCGACAAAACACCTGCACCCCTCTTTTTGTTTCCCGTTTTGATACTTGGGGAGCTAAATGTAGGAATAGTGAAGTCAAGTTCTCATTATGAATTATATCATCACAATATGTTGTCGCAGGTTCCAAAATGACCTATTTAACGACAACCTACATCATTTTTTGTTTCCTGACATCAGAAAAACGTTTTATAGCATCTAAAATACCCAAAACACGCAGTGTGATATTTTTATTCAAATGCACCAATAAAAATGACTTAAAGTGTCCAAAATCTGAAAAAAAAAAAATGAACCCGGAAGTGGAAGTTTCAGAAGGTCCCGCCCCCTTGTTCGTGGTGTCACCCCAAGACGTCTTGCCTTGCTCTAGAATCAAAACAATGGCTTCAGATTCGGAGAAGATGCTTTCTTGTTAATCATCCAGTTATGAATATGATTCAAATAGTTCTGAAGAGGAAAGCATACATGTTTGGAATCGATTAAGTGATTTATTCCCTGCCCTTTTGGGGTATCTGGGTGGGGGGGGGGTGTAGCACTAAAAAAGAGGCTGAAAATGGCGACAAAGCTCCCTGTAAGGAATTAATCAGGGCTGATTAATTCCTTACACGGAGCTTTGTCGCCCTCTTCTGCCTCTTTTTTGGTGCAACACGAAGTTTTCAGACCAAACAAAGTACAGCAAAATGCATTGACGTGATGGAAGGACTGCTACAATGTGTCATTTTTTTCGGTCAGGGGCGTTCCTTCAGTGACGTCACGTGTGGACTCGTCACCAACTCAAAAACAAGACTTCCGGAATATTCAGCGTGAGTCTTAAAACGTAAAATATAGCTATATGCGGTGGAATCTTTGTAAAATACGCTCAGTAGAAGTCATTTGAAGCGATTTTACAAATTATGGACACAACTTGTCCCAAGGCGTCGGTTGTCCTTTAAGTTGATTGGGGACTTCAAATTGATTGACAGGCAGGCTGTCTTTGCAGAATGCATTCTATAGGTCGGGAGCTAAAAGACGCCCGGTGAGTAAAAAAACCAGTGAGACAGGTTTGAGGAAAGCTTGAACAGCATGAAGCGTTGATTTGAAAACGTGTTGTCTTTGCCTACACTCCTAATGAAGGTACAGGACTTTATTTTGTGCGCTGATTCACACACTCCATTAGCAAACAATTAAGGGGGCCAGAACAAGAGTTTGATTCAAAAAAGGTCAAACTAGAAAGAGTTCTTTGCACACTGCGGACCACTGTGAGCAAAGTCAGATGTGTACAAGTGATGTGTCGTTCGCGAACGAGCCGGTTCTTAGAGCTGAATCTCTGAAGTGAATGAAGAGAGCCGGTTCCTAACAAGGAGCCGGAAATGGGAGTCGACTTTTTTTTGTCCTCTATTCCCCGCCCCCAGTCTTCGGTTAAAGCCGCACGTGATTGGTAGAGGATGGAGGGGGAAATTACAGACAAACGCAGCAGTGAGGAGAAGGAGGAGGTGCAGGGGGGTTAGGGTAGACAGGTGGACAAATGTTAGCACATTATGTTGTTATTATTATTCAATATTTATATTTTTTACTAGTTGGTATGATAGCATTATTAATATGAAAAAGCAAATTGGTGACAGCTGATCATCAGACCAGAGTAACCACAGGGAAAGTGAAAGTTCGTGGATGCTCTCTGTGCACATATAAATCAAGCCATATAAATAAAAATATTTGATATAGTGTATTTTTAACATGAGTAATTTGTCTTTCACATAATTTGATCACTTAAACAACCGACGTCACTTTTTTGTTTCCTAACTGACATCAGAAAAACGTTTTTTAGCATCTAAAATACCCAAAACACGCAGTATGATATTTTTAGTCAAATGCAAAACAACAATAAAAATCACTTAAAGTGTCTCAAAAAAATTGAGCTGCGAATTGGGCATTTTCAAAAAGTCCCGCCCCCAGTTCGTGACGTCACGCCATGACGTCTTGCATTGCTGGAGAATCAAAACAATGGCTTCAGATTTGGCTACTTTCTTGTTACACATCCAGTTATGAATATGATTCAAATAGTTCTGAAGAGGAAAGCATACATGTTTGCAATCGATTGAAGAATTTATTCCGTGTCATTTTGAGGCATCTGGACTGCAATGTAGCATCCCAGAGAAGAGGCAGAAAATGGCGCCCTCTTGTAGACATGACAGTGTATTGCGTTTCCACAGGCTGATAAATTCCTTCGATGGAGCTTGGACGTCCTCTTCTGGCGCAACACGAGGTTTTCAGACCAAACAAGCATTGATGTGATGGAAGGACTGCTACGATGTGTTCTTTTTTTTCGGTCAGGGGCGTTCCTTCAGTGACGTCACGTACGGACTCGTCACCAACTCAAAAACAAGACTTCCGAAATATTCAGCACGAGTCTTAAAAGGTAAAATATCGCTATATGCGGTGGAATCCTTGTAAAATACGCTCTGTAGAAGTCATTTGAAGCCATTTTACAAATTATGGACACAACTTGTCCGGAGACGTCGGTTGTCCTTTAAATTTGCATACACTCTCAATAAATAGCTTGGCAGAGGACTGCAGAATTCAGGCGTCTGTCATGAATGGACGCGTCTCCTGCCGGCAGTAAAGACAATCTTTCTGGGTCCGAGCCTTCGTCCACAGTGTCCGATCGAACATCTCTGACATCGTATATGAGTGTCTGTTTAGTCTGTTTTCTAGATCACAACAATGCACGCACTGTCAAGCAGGGGATTTGAAATACATGGCGTACAATTTCATGCCTCATTCCAAAAGCCCAAGTCAAGATTTTAACCCAGAACCTCTTGACAGTGAGCCACAAGTGCCAATCACTGAAACACTGTTCCACCTTCATTGCATTTTTTTCCCCCACACCTTTAGTATTTCCCCGGGGCTACTAAAAAGCTGAAATTTCCCCTGACGGGAACAAAAAAAAAAAAACGTTGCCCTTTGCAGAAGCGTGACTGTGTCACAGTCCAGATGTGAGGTCATCTGATCGAGCTGAATCCCTTTCAACAGCTAGGTTTCATTTGCACTCTTATGCCACAATTTTCGGGTTACAAAATAATGCAACTGCTTCTGACGTGACGTTGAATTTGGCTATTTTACATCAGTTTAACTTGGTACCATTTGTCTTCAAAATAAGATTTTCAAAATAAAACAAAAAAAATATGCATGATCTGTTTTAATGACATCCAATTTCAATATTTTTCAACTATGTCCGATATGTTATCAATTTATGTAAATTATAAATGAATTTGTATGTGTAAACTCTTAGTCGTATAGGAGTGGTCCATCGATGAAAAGGTTTTTTTTTTTCAGCCGTCATCTGTACTTCTTTGAAGGTGTCGGACGTTTCGCTTCTTATCTAAGAGACTTCGTCAGCAAACTAAAGTCTTGCTGGTAGTTTCGGCCCTGTATATATATCCCTACTGTCCAGACGTGGCGGTGCTGGACTCTGCTATGATTACTTTTATTGTCCTGCCTGAGTATGAGGTCTACGACTGACCTGATTGCCCCATTTGCTCTGGTATCACCTCATCAGAACTGTATAGTGCCTCTTTGCAATTTTTTTGATGATGATACTAGTGCAGCATGTTCGACCGGAAACAAATTCCTTGTGTGTTCTACATACTTGGCAATAAAGATGATTCTGATTGTGATCAGCATAACTAAACCTATGTTGCCTAAGAAGTCTGTTGTACGAACGATCCAAATTGAACCTCACCCCACCATGGCGATTTAGTGGAGGATTTTGCTGTTTTATGAAAATAGCTTCTTTTACTCCCCTTTCAAACTATCTATTTTCTTTCGCTAAGATTTTAACCTCATTGTCGTCAAATGAGTGCTTGCTAGCTAGCTAGCTTTTAGATGCATATGTACTGCCGATTGAGGCTCACTAGTATTATCCCTGCTATGTTACTAGTCTTTTTTTTTGAGAATTTGTTTAGTCTCCCTGATGTATTGCTCTTAACAAAGTTCATTTTTCCAATGTATTAAATAAACTACATGACTATGTTTTTCATTTGGTAGCCTATTGCTGCTGTGAAATGTAAATTTCTCCACTGTGAGACTAATAAAGGCAAATCCAATCCAATCCAATCCTATCTTTTGATGCACTAATTTTTGCCTTAAAGTGTTTATCGGTTTGAAATAAGTAGGAATTTTGTGTTGCCAAAGAACTCTTTGTAGTTTTAAGCGTCATCCTAGCTGCATTGCTACGTGAAATAAAGGTGAAATATTAGTAAGCTGACAAATAAAATACATGAATAATGAATTCAGTGCCAAATAATATTAGAATGGAGCAATGCAACAGTTGTTTCAAGCGACAGATGAGTGCGTTCCTCTCAGAGATTATGCCAGGCGTAATTCTTTTCAAGAACATTCTGTTTTACCCGTTAGCCACGATATCATTTATGACTGTCTACAATTTATGTATCCAATAATATTCCCTTTATAATGGCAACGCTGTTCAAGTTGGAATGAGTCCATCCAACAAATGTCAATGTTCTTCTTTACTTATCAATATGTTTTAGTAAAATGTATCAAACAGATTTGTATTTTTTTTCGGACTATGTCTTAACCAAAACGTTTGAGGGAGTTCATATTATGTTTCAGTATGAACACTTAAAGGACAACCGACGTCTCCGGACAAGTTGTGTCCATAATTTGTAAAATGGCTTCAAATGACTTCTACCGAGCGTATTTTACAATGATTCCACCGCATAGAGCTATATTTGACCTTTTAAGACTTGCGCTGAATATTCCGGAAGTCTTGTTTTTGAGTTGGTGACGAGTCCTCACGTTACGTCACTGAAGGAACGCCCCTGACCGAAAAAAGGACACCTTGTAGCAGTCCTTCCATCACGTCAATGCATTTTGCTGTACTTGTTTGGTCTGAAAACTTTGTGTTGCAACAAAAAGAGACAGAAGAGGGCGACAAAGCTCCGTTTAAGGAATTAATAAGCCTGTGGAAACTGGCCGATTAATTCCTTATACGGAGCTTTGTCGCCATTTTCTGCCTCTTTTTTGGTGATACATTTCCCGCCCCCAGATACCTCAAAATGGCATGGAATAAATTATTTAATAGATTGCAAAGATGTATGCTTTCCTCTTCAGAACTATTTGAATCATATTCATAACTGGATGAGTAACAAGAAAGCCTCTTCTCCGAATCTGTTTTGATTCTCAAGCAAGGCAAGACGTCTTGGCGTGACGTCACGAACAAGGGGGCGGGACCTTCTGAAACTCGTCACTTCCGGGTTCTTTTTTTGTTGTTGCAGATTTTGGACACTAAGTCCTATTATAGTCACTATTTTTATTTGTGTTTTGCATTTGACTAAAAATATCATACTGCGTGTTTTGGATATTTTAGATGCTATAAAACGTTTTCCTGATGTCAGTTAGGAAACAATAAAAGTGATGTCGGTTGTTCTTTAAAATAAACACCTCTTTGACAGCCGTCAATCAAAATTGTCTCATCCTGTTGTGCAAGAGTTTACATGCTATGGCCGGTGAACTTAAATCAGAAATTGAGTTTGAGTGTGTTTAACCGTTAACGGTGGTGACTTAAAAAGGGTTTCGATCGAAACAGTGACGTCACCGTGCCACGTATCTTTTCCGTCTATATATAAATATATATATATATATATATATATATTTTTTTTGCCAACTTCGACGTGTTTTCTCACCCTTAGGCCGGACACCGCGAGGTGTGAGCACGGTGGAGATGTTGCCGCAGCTCCGGTTTGAAGCGTCCGCGCTCCCGTGCTGTCCCACAAAAACGCGTGCCGTTGCACACTCCCCCGACGTCTCGTTCGGCGCTAACGAATCCATAATTCTTCACTCAACTTGCATCTGCTGGTAAGAATTTAGATGTGCTCCGATTCCAAAATGTCGCTGCGCACATTTGCATCCATAACGCACTTCTTTGCTTCAAGTTCTTGTGTGAAAAAAGTAGCTACTGCTTGTCTCTGCGTGTCAAAAAAGAAAGGAAGAGCTCTGCAAACTGCTACCTTGTCACTTAAGTCAATCGCGCGGAGGGTGAGAGACGTAAAGGGGGGAGGGTGAGATTGAGTGAGAGAGAGAGAGAGAGAGAGAGAGAGAGACAGACAGACAGACAGACAGAGAGAGAGAGAGACAGACCGAGAGAGAGAGAGAGAGAGACAGAGAGACAATTTAGTAATGGGAATACCGGCTCTTTTCAGAGAGCCGGTTCTTTTGGTTCGGCTCACTAAAAAGATTCGGCTCTTTTGGCTCCCAAATGGCTCCTCAGTTTGTTTGTTTTTGTTGCTTACATTAATTAACGACCAAAAATCATGTAAAAATCTTGTGAAAAACGAATTACTCATGTAAAAAACACACTATATCAAATATTTTATGCATATGGCTTGATTTATATGTGCACAGAGTTAGTGGATGCTAACTTTGACTTTCCCTGTGGTGACTCTGGTCTGGTCCCCTGTCACTAATTTCCTTTTAATATTAACAATGCTATCATACCAACTAGTAAAAATATATAATAATTGAAAAATAATAACATCATAATGTGATAACATTTATCCACCTGTCTTCCCTAACCCCCCCCCCCCCCCCCATCACAATTTTTCCTCTGTACTTCTCACCTCCCTCCTCTACCACGGATATCGACCAATCACGTGCGGCTTTAACCGAAGGCCAGGGGCGGGGAATAGAGGACAAAAAAAGTCGGCTCCCATTTCCGGCTCCTTGTCAGGAACTGCCTCGCTTCGTTTACTTGGGAGATCCGGTTCTAAGAGCCGGCTCGTTTGCGAACGACACATCACTAAGATACATAGAGAAAGAGACAGACAGAAAGAAAATCAGAATCAGAATCATCTTTATTGCCAAGTATGTAGAACACACAAGGAATTTGTTTCCGGTAGAACACGCTGCACTAGTATCGTTGTCAAAAAAACTGCTAAGTGGCACTATACAGTTCCATTTTGGCTACTGTTGAAAAATATGCTTTGTCGTTCCCATATGTTAATTCCACAGCCAACCAGTGACGAGTCCATATATTACCTTAAGCTATAGCGCCTCATACAAGGAAATATGTTCTCATTTATCGTTCTGTGCCTTAATTCACTCCAGATGTGGAGCTTCATCCTGTATCGCCTGACCGCCGATTAAGCCCCTGTCGTGGCTTTACATGCACGATATCGCCATTCCGCGGCCACCATTGGTAACTGCTTGTCGTTTTGTCAGGATTTGAAAGTGGAAATTACGTATTGTCATTGAACGTCCCAAGTACAGAGCACCTAAAATATTTTTTTTGCTATTAAATATATATACAGTTAAAGGACAACCGACACAATTTTTTTGTTTCCTAACTGACATCAGAAAAATGTTTGTGAGGTGTCCCAGTACGACTTCAAAATGACCTCAGAAAGTTTCCGTTTTAGAAGGTCCCGCCCCCTTGTTCGTGACGTCACTTCATCATCAACTCGAAAACAAGACTTCCTGAATATTCAGTGCGAGTCTTAAAACGTCAAATATAGCTATATGCCGTGGAATCTTTGAAAAATACGCTCAGTAGAAGTCATTTGAAGTGATTTTACAAATTATTGACACAACTTGTCCGGAGGCGACCGTTGTCCTTTAAATAAACTGTATAAATACAGTTTTAATTCGTTGAGTTTTCACCAATGCTAAATATTGCGACCTTTAGCATATTTAAATGTAAAATGTCATAATAATAATAATCATAATAATAATAATAACTCACTTCCTCCTAACATTATTCATAACATCGATTCTCTTCCCACCTTCAAGTCCCGTCTCAATAGCCGCCTATTTAAAATTGCATTTTCTGTGTAGCTCTCTCTCTTGTTTCTATTTATAATAGCATATTATTTATTGTATTCTATTTGTGATTGTATTTTATTTATTAGAGTACCTATAAAACTGATCCTGTGACTGTAAAGTGACCTTGAGAGTTTTGAAAGGCGCTTATAAAACAAAGGTATTATTATTATTCTTGTCTGTGACTGCAAAGTGTCCTTGAGAGCTTTGAAAGGTGCTTAAAATGTAATGTATTATTATTATTATTATGTTTTTTTGCCATTATCGTCTTTTTGCATCTAATCTCAGCATCCCTGGCAGTTGGGGGTTAATTCCTCAGCCACGTGTTTCACTCTATCCAGAACAAATGCACATACCGGCCCTGACCTGACTTGAGGTTCTGTGCTGTTGTAGCATAACAGCATTAATGTCAGTGTGCTTCCTGCTTTGGAGACGCATGCTCATGCAATGTTATTGAGCGGATAAAAAGTGCAATCTGTTTTGGAACTTTATTATTTATGGATTTATTCTGCATTTAACTGGGTTCTATAAAAATGTTTTTTTTTAAAGCCTTTGAGCGTTTTAACAGTGATTTAACAGTATCGCTAAAGTATGAGACAGTGTGTTCCATTACACTGGTTGATGTGGCCACAGTTTAATAACAATAAAATAAAGTCGAATTGTTCATATTTCGCAGAGGGAACAGGAAGGTCTTAGCAGAGTGATTCCCACCGATTTGCGTTGTAAGAATTTTTACTGGAACTCGTGATGATTTAGGTGGAGTCTATTGATTGTGTACTATCAATATTTGTACTTGTAGTTTGTGATTAGAATTTATGTAAGACAAATGTAATGACTGTCATTGTGGTGTAGTGTGTTCCGATTACCGGTGCTGTTCTCCAGACAGATTTGTTTTCTGTTTGAATATTTATAAAATAATTTCTTTTTTATTTTAACTCATTCACTGCCATTCACGAATTTACTTGGGAATTTGGAAAATATGAGCGAGCGCCATTCCCAAATTTGTTCGGGTTTTGTTTTTTCATGCTTGGGTGCCGATAAAGTGCTGGTCATGGCCCCTGGCAATGTTTTTTTCTTTTCCGCAAGTGGGTAGCATTTCCATGTTAAAGGACAACCGACACCATTTTTTTGTTTCCTAACTGACATCAGAAAAACGTTTTATAGCATCTGAGATACCCAAAAACATGCAGGCTGATATTTTTAGTCAAATGCAAAACACCAATAAAAATGACTTAAAATGTCCCAAAACTACATCAAAATGACCCCGGAGATGCCGAGTTGTGTCCATAATTTGTAAAATCACTTCAAATGACTTCTACTACGCGTATTTTACAACGATTCCACCGCATATAGCTGTATTTTACCTTTTAAGACTCGCGGTGAATATTCAGGAAGTCTTGTTTTCGAGTTGGTGACGATTCCTGACGTGACGTCACTGAAGGAAGGCCCCTGACCGAGAAAGCAACACACAATGCATTTTGGGTATTTTGTTTGGTCTGAAAACATCGTTTTGATCCGTGTCGAAGGCGAAATTAGAAGGAAAACACATAAATAACGCAATGGTGAATCGTTGTGTGTTGCACCAATACTACCATTTGATACTAGTTGACACAAATTCCCAGCAGACACATCAGCCCATTTCCAACGGAGCATGGGCGCCATCTTGGGCATTTTCTGGGACGCTACATTGGAGTCCTGACGGCTCGAATTGATACAAAAGGACTTCTTTGATTGATTGCAAACATGTATGCTTTCCTCTTCAGAACTATTTGAATCATATTCATAACTGGATGTGCAACAAGAAAGCATCGTCTCCGAATCTGAAGCAATTGTTTTGAAGTAGTTTTGGGACACTTTAAGTCATTTTTATTGGTGTTCAGCATTTGACTGAAAATATCAGCCTGCATGTTTTGGGTATTTCAGATGCTATAAAACGTTTTTCTGATCAATTAGCAAACAAAAAATGGTGTCGGTTGTCCTTTAAAGGATGGTCTCCTTTGTGCCACAATTTTGGGTGGTCAACGTGTTACGATATTTCTAAACGGAACCATCTGCTTGGCCTGGAAACGTGTTTTTTTTTTTTTAATAACAGGAAAAATTAGAGGGGAGGGTATAGTGAATATGCCTCAACTCTAATCATTTTTTTCCACACGTACTTAATTGGCTGTCTTAGCTCGGTCCTGTGTCGACCCACTTAGCCCAGATAAACAAGTCATGGGAGGATGCCAATCTGGATGAGGAGCAAGACTAGTGTTTCCCCGTCGTGGCTGCTAATCATGAAATGCGCTGATTACTGCTGATTAAGACACATTGGAGATAAATCAGTTTGAGTGTGGCATGTCTGCAATTATTTTGTTGGGATCACGACTGCTCCATTCATCGTCACGGAAACAAATCCATCTTTTGCTCGTGAATTTCAAGACCTCTGACCTAATAGAGTGTGAACAAAAGTGTTGATCTTTTCATCAGCGGCTATCCATGTTTGTCAAATGTACAATTACCACACTTCCCTGAAGGTGCATAACTACTGAACATTTCCAGTCGGTTATGACCTTCATTCGGGGCATATATGCTTTTTAAATAAATACATGAACATCCCAGACTTTTGTCTATTTTGTGTAGTCCGATTTATACAATAATTTCTTGTCATGAATATTGCTACATATATATTTTTACAAGCAAAATACATTTTGTGCTATTTAATGTAATCCAATATAGCAGTCTTTCATCATTTGTAAGGCTGGATCCTCCAGGGAATTAAGTTTATTTGTATATTGTATATTTGTATATCTCCTGTAATTCTCTTGTGTGACACTGAAGGGTGCAGTTGCTTCCTCGCATACAACCAAATACAAGTACATGTACAATACATACGTTTCTCCCTTTTTTTCATGTATTAAATTAAAAGGAATGACACACCGTTGGTGGAAAAACAACTATTTGAGAATATTGTTGATTTTTTTAGGCATTCGGGATGTTATAGTATTTCAGTATAATTTCGTTGAACTATTCAAGTATTACATAATCAATACAACGATGCATCCAATTGTACAGGTTTCACAAACGAAGTAAAACTAATCCAGTGACTGTAAAGTGATCTTGAGAGTTTTGAAAGGCGCTTAGAAATGAAATGTATTATGTATTATTATTATTACTATAAATAAATAAATGGAATTCCGTCCTACATTGGCCACGTTTGATTGACGGCTGTCAAAGCAATTTAACACTACAGCGTTGATGTAACTGATTTCTTGAAATAGAAATATCTTTTTTTTTTTTTTTATAAAGTGGAAAGGTGGCTGTAATAATATTTTAAAGTCGAAACGCGAAAATACAAGTGAGTGTGAAACAGGCAAAATAGATGAGTTAACATTATTAAAACGTTAAGTTTTATTTTTGCGTCACGTAAATAATAGTTTTGACGATTATGACGGTACGCGGGGCGGGAGGTGTTTTTTTAAATAATATTTTTACTAGTGACAAACTAAATAATGATGTAAACTTCCGGGATTGAACCTATGACGAGGTGTTCGCCCAACTCAACGCGTCTTCCCCGCAATATCTCCTTCCTAACTTAAACAATTGTTTTTTTTTTAATTAGTATTACTTTTAAACAGAACACTTATAATGTCCGATATTGACTCTGACGAGTTCGACGAGGAGCGTAATAAACTCGGGGTGAGTATATAGACAATATTCCAGTGTTTTGTTATTGTCTGGTAACCAAGGTGACGCTACGTAAATGGCGTTCATGCTTGCGACCCTGGTCATTTTACAATTTTGTTACATTTTTGTATTTATGCCAGGAATACGAAGGGGACCGAAATGAAGCTGGAGAACGACATGGAATGGGTAAAGCTGTTCTGCCGAAAGGAGACGTTTATCAGGGACGATATGAACGTGGTAAAAGACATGGCAAGGTATTTACACTAGTTCCAAATTAGCAAACGATGTCGTCAAGCTATCGTGAAAACAGGCGTTTGTTTGTTGAAAGGATAATTCATATTTTTCAAAAATTGGCTGCATCACACACAAGTGGTTGCATGCCTCAATTTAATTACATCAAAATTACATGTCATGATATGCTACAAGTAGCAAGTAATCCCCCATGCCCCAAACTACCAATACAAACAACAAAAACAAAAGTTTAAAATACAAATAATGAAAGGAAAGTATATCTTGATGTCCACAAATGTGAATGTGGGTATAGATTGTTCTTGTTTACTTGTTTACTGATATTTTCTGGAGAGCAGTGCAAAATCAGAATCACAATCAGAAAACCTTTATTCGTTCCAGAATGGGGAAATTTGCAGTCCACAGCAGCAATTTGAAAGGATAGAAAACAAGATATTCTAAGCATAGTAAAATAAAAATGTCAACTGTATACTATAAATGTGCAACGCTGTTTCATTAAAAAAAAACTGGACAGAACAACCAACTACAAAAAAAACGCAACAATCAGTTTGAAAATGTCAAGTTGCATTCAGAAGTGCTGCCCTTTTGTGTATGTGTGCTGCTTATAGGGTACATACCGCTTTGTGAACGGAGCGAGATATGTCGGAGATTACCTCCAGAACATGAAACACGGACAAGGCATCTTCTACTACCCAGATGGCTCCAAATATGAAGGTATGTCAACACTTACATCACATGCGTATGTGACTGGATTGTAATTATTAACAAACGGTTCCCTCATCTGCTTATCTCGCAGGCTCGTGGGCCGAGGACTTGAGACAAGGCCAGGGTGTTTACACATACTCCAATGGGGACACGTACGTTGGAGAGTGGCTTAATCACATGAGGTACTTCTTCAAGAAGTGGTTGGACGCGAATGTCTGTAAAGATATAAATTATTCTACTTGTGGCAACAATGGTTATGTCTTTGGCACGTCGACATGTCAACAAACGCAAGGACCCCAGTTTCCATTGCATCAACAACTTTGCAGAGTATTTAAACAGCAGTAGCAAATCTTAATACAGTGATACCTCAGTTTACGAACGCTTTAGCTCACGAACCTTTCGCTGTACGAATATTACATTCGCGAGAATGTAATCTTGGTAGGTGAACTAGTTTTCGGTGGAAGAACCGAACCACACCGCGCCACGGTGGCTGCCGGACTAGTTTTCGTCACCTCCTTTCTTTGAGTGCAGATGTGGTTTGTTGTCGAGTGGAGTACCTTCGCTGTTATGGGACTGAAAAAGACCCGACCACAGGCTAGTGTGAACTCGAAGAGGACACAAAAGAAAATGACAGTCGAACAGAAGAAGGAGATCATCGAAAAAACACGAACGAAATGTGCGTTTGTGTGACTTAGCGTCCCAGTACCAGTACGCTAAGTCGGCCATTGCTACGTGTGGCTAAGGGTGTTTCTGTGTCAACGGTCTCAGGCAATCGAAGAGGTTGAAAAGCTTCTGTTGATTTGGATTAACGAAAAGCAGCTAGCAGGGGACAGTGTGAGTGAGGGTATTATATTATCGGCAACTTGACTCGGATATCATAGAGGCAACTACGTCAACGACCGTCACAAAGGTCAATAAAACGACTTCATTACACAGTACATTTTATTTCTTTAATTGCAATACAATAGGACATTTATTATACATAAAATAAGGCATATTTTGTGTAGTTTTTATGCTTATTTAGTAGAAAATTATGTTTTATGGGGATTTGGGAACAGATTATTCTCATTGTAATGGTTTCTTATTGGAAATAAATGTTTGGAAGACAAACTTTTCCCTTACACACATTTTTTGGGAACCAATTAAGTTTGTGAGCTGAGGTATCACTTGATGTGCATTCAACCAAACACAGACCAGCTCAAAAATCCAAATTTGCTGAAGTGACACTTGGTGGTACCTTGTTTTTAATGAGAAAATTTGCGTGACACATTTTTTTTTATAAAGGCACGGCGAGGGCACCTATCGTTACCATGACACCGGCTCGGTGTACACTGGGATGTGGGCGAATGGCAAGATTGAGTCTGTCGGAGAGTTCATCCACGCCAACCACAGATACAGCAGTAACTTTGTCAACAATAATGTGAGTTCTGGTCAATTCTTTTAGGTTAAGTTGTAAATCGAAATGACATTCAACACTGAAATCTTTTTGTTTTGTAGCCATCTGGTCCGGGAAAGTATGTATTTGACATTGGCTGTGAGCAGCATGGTGAATATCACCAAATAGAGCAGGTAAGAGCATGCAGGATGATGGAGAAGAAGAAATTATCACATTTAAAAGTGTCATGCTGTTATATGCTTAGTCAACATGTGTGACTCAAATACACAATTGAAGCACTTACAGTAAACCTGGGGTCAATCTGAGGTCAACAAACACAGCTTGTTAAACTGTCATCTTCATCTAGGAGATCTGGCCTGGCACAGAATTTAGGACTTGGGAAACTCCTTTATCACAGAAGTATTTTACGACTTGAAACTCCTTCGCAGGAAGAGCTCGTTAGCCAGGTTACAAATTTATCAGTTTGTAGAAAAGACAATGTTTTATTGCTTACAGCTGTTTGTGCTTAGAACTCAAGAGGTGTGGTATTCTACTCAAGAAAACTATGTTTTACTAATGTATCACTTTAATTTGCATATACTCTCAAGAAATAGCTTGGCAGAGGGCTGCAAAATTCAGACGTATGTCATGAATGGCTGCGTCTCCTGCCGGCAGTAAAAGACAATCTTTCTGGGTTTGAGTCTTTAACCACAGTGTCCGATTGAACATCTCTGACGCAGGATTAAAAAAAAAAACACAAAAAACTCATTGTTGACGTCAACAAATTCTGTCTCCCACGCGAAAAAAATGAATAAATACATAAAAGGTATACTCACTCTCCCTCCACAGGACAGGGCCGAAGGCGAGTGGGGTGAACCGGGCTCCAGTACGCTTCTAAAGTGGTTTCCAAAATGCATCACGGGCCTTACGTCGCAGGAAGCTGACGGCGAAGGCGATGGCGATGGCGAAGGTGTGGCCCTGCCTGTGGTTGAGGGCGAGGCTCCATCCGAGGCTCCGCCCGAGACTCCAGCCGAAGTGTAGCTAGCGACCAATCCTTCCTATTCACGATACGGTAGAAATTGCTTTGCTCCAGCTTCAGTTGTTGTTAAAGCGCTATATAAATCAATATGTATTGTATTGTATTGTATTGTATTGTATTGTATTGTATTGTATTGTATTGTATTGTATTCAGTACAGTGCGCATATTGAAATCCTTCTAGGATGTGGTGAAAATACAGCCTTTAGTATCTACATATATAATAATAATAATAATAATAATACATTTCATTTATAAGCGCCTTTCAAAACACTCAAGGACACTTTAGAGTCACAGGATATTTTTTCTGCGGGTGAGCAGCGGCAGCCATACACTTTATGTTACTTTGTGTTACTTCCGGGTTGAGTGAACGCTGACGCTTGTGGCTGCCGCTGCTTACCCGCAGAAAAAATAGTGTGACTGTAAAGTGTCCTTGAGAGTTTTGAAAGGTGTTCATAAATGAAATGTATTCTTCTTCTTTTTCTTTTTCTTCTTCTTCTTCTTTTTCTTCTTTTTTTCTTCTCCTTTTTCAAAAGTTGGGATTTTATGTCCTTATTTTCATTGTAGCTTTCCAGAGGTTGATGCTATAGCATTGAAAGTGGTACCAAATGAAAGCTAATAAAATTTTCTTGCATATGTTAGTAAACACACGAACGCCTGTGTTAATTTTAATGAATTTTTATGCACAAACAAATGTTTTTTATGCTTGGAAAGGATGCCATCATATAATACGTAACTTTATCTAAAAAAATGTTACTCTTAATGCATGTATGTAATGTATTATCACTAATTATGTTTAATCTCTTCATTACAGATTGTGAGTGAAATTATGTTTTGCGGGGGACCTGGGAACAGATTATTCTCATTTTTAATGGTATTTTATGGGAAATAAATGTTCGGAAGACGGACTTTTCGCCTTACAAACACTTTCTGGGCACCAATTAAGTTCGTAAGCTGAGGTATCACAGCCAAAGATAACGTTCTGGCTCCAACATTCTCTCCCGAAAGCGGATGACATAAGTCTGTAAAGGCACTCCTACCTTGCTCTGTTAAATCACTCAACCTTTAGGTTCACCTTCGGCCCATCTATCTTCCCTTGGAGAGCATGTGTAGGAGGAGAAGGAAGAAGGAAGGAAACGTGCGTGCGTGCGTGCGTGAAGAATCACTCTGAAGCCCTGACAGGTGAGCGCTTGCTTTGAGGACGGTGACTGAAGAAAGACGTGAGAAAACTGGTGAGTTTATTTTTTTTTCTGTCAATTTCTAGTGAATAATAACCAAAAAATGCACACATTTGAAATAAGCATACTGGCACAAAATTTGGAAAGTCGATCATTTGTTTTTTTAACAAAAATGTGCAACCGGATGAATTACCTTCGTGTGTCATTCTGTGTCTGATAAAAA
This sequence comes from Hippocampus bargibanti, assembly GCF_051943395.1. Lineage (NCBI taxonomy): Eukaryota > Metazoa > Chordata > Actinopteri > Syngnathiformes > Syngnathidae > Hippocampus > Hippocampus bargibanti. The sequence goes on from NC_142741.1 coordinate 24,435,983, forward strand.
GCACATACAAACAGACACCACCTCGTTCCTGTTTTTCGATGATCTTCTTCTCCTCGACTGTAATTTTCGTTTGTGTTCTCTTTGGCTTAGAACTAGCCTGTGGTGGGGTCTTTTTCGGTCCCATAATAATAATAAATTTCATTTATAAGCGCCTTTCAAAACTCTCAGGGTCACCTTAAAGGACAACCTACTGACTTCTACTGGGCGTATTTTACAAAGATTCAACAGCATATAGCTATATTTTACGTTTTAAGACTTGCGCTGAATATTCAGAAAGTCTTGTTTTTGAGTTGGTGATGATTCGGTGACGTCACGGAGGGAACGCCCCTGACCGAGAAAGCGACATACAATGCATTTTGGGTACTTTGTTTGGTCCGAAAACTTCGTGTTCATAGCGAAATTAGAAGGAAAACACATAAATAACGCCATGGTTAATCGTTGTGTGTTGCACCAAGACTACTATTTGATACTAGTTGACACAAATTCCCAGCAGACAAATAACCCCATTTCCAACAAAGCTTGGGGCGCCATCTTGTGCATTTTCTGGAACGCTACATTGAAGTCCTGACGGCTCGAATTAATTTGGGAGGACTTCTTTAATCGATTGCAAATATTTATGCTTTCCTCTTCGGAACTATTTGAATCATATTCATAACTGGATGAGTAACAAAAAAGCATTTTCTCTGAATCTGAAGCCATTGTTTTGATTCTTGAGCAAGGCAAGACGTCCTGGCGTGACGTCACGAACAAGTGGGCGGTACCTTCTGAAACTCGCCATTTCCTAGGTCATTTTGAAGTAGTTTTGGGACACTAACTCATTTTTATTGGTGTTTTTCATTTGACTAAAAATATGATACTGCGTGTTTTGGGTATTTTAGATGCTATAAAACGTTTTTCTGATGTCAGTTAAGAAACAAAAAAAAGGTGTCGGTTGTCCTTTAAGGTTTTCGTGTTTATTACGTTTGTTAAAGGACAACCGACGCGACGAATAACATGTGATTTGTAAAGTGGATGATGGTGGCAAAAGAGTTCAAAGTGCAGCTTGTCTTTTTTTTTTTTACCTGAGTCATCGCCGAGGAAAGTGATTAACCATTAACTGCCACCTTGAAGCTCACACGCAAGATTATCCTTTTTTTTATCTTCTAAGACTTATTTGGGCTCAGGTACAGGGTCAACTGACACCATTTTTTTGTTTCCTAACTGACATCAGAAAAACGTTTTATAGCATCTAAAATACCCAAAACACGCAGGCTGATATTTTGATCAATTCGAGCCGTCTGGACTCCAATGTAGCGCCCAGAAAATGCACAAGATGGCGCACGAGCTCTGTTAGAAATGGGCTGATTTGTCCGCTGGGAATTTGTGTCAACTAGTATCAAATAGTAGTCTTGGTGCAACACACATCGTATTACCATCACGTTAGTTATGTCGTTTTCCTTCTAATTTCACCATCAACACTGATCAACACGATGTTTTCAGACCAAAGTACCTGTCACAGATGTTTGATCGGACACTGTGGACAAAGACTTGAACCCAGAAAGATTGTCTTTACTGCCGGCAGGAGACGTAGCCATTCATGACAGACGCCTGAATTCTGCAGCCCTCTGCCAAGCTATTTATTGAGAGTCTATGCAAATTTAAGTGATACATTAGTAAAACATAGTTTTCTTGATTAGAATACTACACCTCTTGAGTTCTAAGCACAAACAGCTGTAAACAATAAAACATTGTCTCTTCCATCAACTGCTAAATTTGTAGCCTGACTAATGAGCTCTTCCTGTGAAGGAGTTTCAAGTCGTAAATTGCTTCTGTGATAAAGGTGTTTCCCAAGTCCTAAATTCTGTGCCAGGCCAGATCTCCTAGATGAAGATGACAGTTTAACAAGCTGTGTCTGTTGACCTCAGATTGACCCCAGGTTGTCTGTGCTTCAATTGTGTATTTGAGTCACACATGTTGACTAAGCATATTCTGTCTAATGTCTACCAGTACCCAAAATGAATCTATGGACACAACTTGTCCGGAGGTGTCGGTAGTCCTTTCAACCTGGAATGTCATTTTTATGTGTGTAACAGGACATGACCGGGTACAAGCCAAAGGTGATATCTCTAACTAAGAGCCCAGGTCAAACGTTTGGCTTCTATTTGAGGATAGAGCACGATGAGGAGGGCCACCTGATCCGCTGCCTCGAGATGGGAGGTCCGGCCGAGCTATCCGGTATGAAAGACGGAGACCGAGTCCTCCGAGTGAATGGCAAATATGTCGACGGGCTTTCCCATTCTCAGGTAAATGACCCTTGTGCTGCCGTACACAATTTCAGAAAGTCGTGTTCACTTGCTCGTTCGTCTTTGAACTACGCGAACAGGTGGTGGAGTTGGTGAGAAGCAGCGGGGCGACGGTCAACTTTCACACACTGGACGAAGCTTCGTACAAGCAGGCCAAGGAGCAAGGAGTCAACCTGGCTGAGCCTCACCACTCGTCGGCAGTCGACGGTGGCGCCAAGCTAGCCCTGAAACCGAGACTCTGCTACCTGGTCAAGTCCGGCTCGGGCTATGGCTTCTCTCTGCGTTCAGTTAAAGGTGACGTCATAAAAATCGCCACCCGCGACGTGCATTCCACTTAAAGGACAACCGACGTCTCCGAACAAGTCGCATCCATAATTTGTAAAATGTCTTCAAATGACTTCTACTGAGCGTATTTTACAAAGATTCCACGGCATATAGCTATATTTTACGTTTTAAGACTCGCGCTGAATATTCCGGAAGTCTTGTTTTTGAATGGGTGACGAGTCCTCACGTGACGTCACTGAAGGAACGCCCCTGACCGGAAAAAGGACACATTGTAGCAGTCCTTCCATCGCGTCAATGCATTTTGCTGTACTTTGTTTGTTCTGAAAACTTCGTGTAGCACCAAAAAGAGGCAGAAGAGGGCGACAAAGCTTCGTGTAAGGAATTAATCAGCATGTGGAAACGTTTTATAGCATCTAAAATACCCAAGACACGCAGTCTGATATTTTTAGTCAAATGAAAAACACCAATAAAAATGACTTAAAGTGGACCAAAACTACTTAAAAATGACCTCAGAAAGTTGCAGTTTCAGAAGGTCCCGCCCCCTTGTTCGTGACGTCACGACAGCACTCCAGAAAGTCTTGTTTTTGAGTTGACGACGATGCCTGACGTGACGTCACGTCAGGAACGCCCCTGAGCGAGAAAACGACACACAATGCATTTTGGGTACTTTTTTGATCTGGAACAAGGCATTGTGTGACCAATAGCGACATCACGAAAAAAGGGGGCGGGACCTACTGAAACTCGGCATCTCCGAGGTCATTTTGATGTAGTTTTGGGACACTTTAAGTCATTTGTATTGGTGTTTTGCATTTGACTAAAAATATCAGCCTGTGCATTTTGGGTATTTTAGATGCTAGATGCTAGAAATGTTAGAAAACAAAAAAAAAATGGTGTCGGTTGTCCTTTAAACCATATTCAGGTGAGCAGGGCTCGTTCGTATCAGAAGTGGCTGCGGCAGGCGTGGCGGACCGAGCCGGCGTCAACATCAACGACCGCCTGCTGGAAGTGAATGGCGAGAACATCGAGAACTGCACCCATGAACAAGTGGTGGACAAGATCAAGATGGCGGGCGGAAGCCTCATGTTCTTATTGGTGGACGAGGAAACCGACCGCTACTACCGCAACATGAACATGAAGGTCACCGCTCACTTCGCCACCACCAAGTGCCTCCCTCACGAGCCGCGCATCGTCAACTTGACCAAAGCGCCCGGGGGATACGGCTTCCTGCTCAAAGAGGAATCCAAGACGGGAGGTAGGTGCATTGCATTCGGCCATCGCCACGGAAACGAGTGAGCATTGACCGCTAGCTCTCTCTACGACTGGGTGGCGGCGGTGGGCAAGAAGAAGAAATTCATGGGCGCCCAAGGCCCCAATTTAGCCGCCTTGGTTAGCTAACGCGGCAGCTATCTATTTGCCATATATTACCTGGCTAGCTAGCTTGCTATCTATTAGCTATATAGCTATCTAGCTATTAGTTTCATAGCTATTAGCTAGATAGCTATCTAGCTGGCTAGCTATTTAACTAGCAAGCCATTGGCTATCTATTAGCCACCGAGTTAGCTTTTTATCTGAGTTACTTCCAGGTTGAGTAAACACTGGCGTGTGTGGCTGCCACTGCTCACCCGCGGAAAAACTTACCCTGTGACTGTATAGTGACCTTGAGAGTTTTGAAAGGCGCTTATCAATGAAATGTATTATGATTACGATTACTATTACGATGATGATGATAGCTAGCTAGCTATCTAGGTAGCTATCTATTAGCTAGCCAGCTAGCTGGCTGGCTATCTAGCTAAGAATCTGTTGGCTACCGATTGACTAGCTAGCTAGCTTTCTATCTATTTGAGTTACTTTCAGGTTGAGTAACGCTGGCGCGTGTGGCTGCCGCTGCTCACCCGCAGAAAAAACTGATCCTGTGACTGTAAAGTGACCTTGAGAGTTTTGAAAGGCGCTTAGAAACGAAATGGATTATTATTATTATTATTATTATTATTATTATTATTATTATTATTTTGTGCGGGCAGGACACGTGATCACGGATATAGACAGAGGAAGTCCAGCGGAGACGGGAGGTCTGAAGGACTTGGACAGGCTGGTGGCTGTGGACGGCCAGCTAATGGACACCAGCAAACACGAGCAAGTGGTGGACGCCATCAGGCAGCGTGGCAACAAGTGCTGCTTGCTCGTGGTGGACAAGGACACCGACCTCATGTATGCTCAGGTGAGAGCGTCCTCTGCACACGCGAACGGGACACTTAATTGGTTCCCAGACAGTATGTAAGGCGAAAAGTGTGTATCCCAAAAATTAATTTCCCATAGGAAACCATTAAAATGAGAATAATCCGTTCCCAAGTCCCCGTAAAACATAATTTTCTAATTTTGTAAGCCTTAAAACTACACAAAATATACCTTATTTTATGTAGAATAAATGTGCGCACTCAAAATTATATGTCTTATACGTGAAGTACCATTGAACCATTTCCCCCTGTAAAAAAAGTAGTGTGTAACCCCAGCCTCCACTGTAGCACCTTGCCATGCTGTTTGCCATATACTACCGTATATGGAATACATTTATATACAGTACATAACATTTCGATTGTGTGTGTGTGTGTGTGTGTGTGTGTGTGTGTGTGTGTGTGTGTGTGTGTGTGTGTGTGTGTGTGTCCGTCCGTCCACCCAGGGTAAAGTGTCACCCATGTTGTTCTGGGAGGAGAAGAACTCTCTATCTCCGCCGAGTTACTCTGAAGCGGTCACCTTCCCCGCATCGTTGAAACCACCCGCACCAACCGAGGAGAGGAAGAAAGACGAAGAAATAGATCTTAAACCTAAATTGTGTAAGATGGAGAAAACTCCGGCTGGATATGGTTTTCATCTCAACGGCATCCAAGGTGTGTTTGGACAGCACATTAAAGAGGTAAGAGAATTAGAGTGATACATCGGTTTACGAAGCCCTTGGTTTACGAACTTTTCGGTTTACGAAAGCCATCAAGCCATCTGTACACTTGATGCAAAAAGCTATCAACCCAGCTAAACAGAACACAATTGATGAGGAACTAGATAAAATTAGAGAAGAGAGAAAGCACCTACAAGGGATCAAGATGGTGAAAGAAGAAGGGTACGTTCGTCATCAAGTGTTTAATGCTGATGAAAGCGGCCACTCCATTCCATCAAGTCATCAACGACCATCACAAAGGTCAATAAAACCACTTTATTATACAGTACCGTACATTTATTTAATTATAATACCATAGCACATATATTATACATAAAATAAGGTATATTTTGCGTAGTTGTAGTAGTTTTTAGAGAGTAGAAAATAGTTTTTTATGGGGACCTGGGAACGGATTATTCTCATTTTAATGGTTTCCTATGGGAAATTATTTTTTGGGATACACACTTTTCGCCTTACACACGTTTTTCTTTGGATGACATCATCGGCGGACATTCGATTCAGGTGGTGAAGGGCGGGGCCGCCGACACGGCCGGCCTGGTGGATGATGACATTGTGGTTGAGGTGAACGGCAAGAACGTGGAGGAGTGCACGCATGAGGAGGTGGTGGACATGATCCGCGGGACGGGCAGCAGGTTGGAGATGCTGGTTGCCACCAAGAGCGTCTACGACCAGCTCAAGACTCGAGGGACGCCCGTCAGCCGTCAGCTGCTTGGCGAGACGTCACAAGTGCAAGTCCACAGTGAAGATAGGGAGATTGCATCGGTGAAAGAGAGGGTGAGTTGCGTTTTTTTGAACACCGTGTAGATGAAGGCCAAGGTGCCTTGATGGAACATCATGCTATCTATTAGCTGACTAGCTAGCTAGCTATTAGTCATATATTAGCTAGCTAACTTGATCCATTTGAGTTATTCCCAGTTGAACGGGGTCACTGTCAACCTAGCTAGCTAATAGATGACTAATTAGGTTGACAGCCGGCCGTGTCACCTACGTAGCTATCTAGTTGCTATCTATTCGTTGTCTAGCTAACTAGCTAGCTATCTCTTATTCATCTATTAGCTATCTCGCTAACTTGATCTATTTTAATCATTCCCGGTTGAACGGGGTCACCGTTGCTGGCTACCTATCCAGCGAGCTATTTGCTATCTATTAGCTGTCAACCTAATTAGTCATCTATTAGCTAGCTAGGTTGACAGCTAATACATAGCAAATAGCTAGCTAAATAGCTATTAGTCATCTATTAGCTAGCTAGCTAACTTGATCCATTTGAGTTATTCCCGGTTGAACGGGGTGACCATTACTGGCTACCTGGCTCGCTAGCTATTAGCTCTCTAGCTAACTATCTAGCCATCTATTAGCTAGCTTGCTAACTTGATCTGTTTGAGTTATTCCTGGTTGAATGGGGTCACCGTTGCTGGCTACCTAGCTAGCTATTTGCTGTCTAGCTAACTAGCTAGCTATCTCTTATTCATCTATTAGTTATCTCGCTAACTTGATCTATTTGAGTTATTCCCGGTTGAACGGGGTCACCGTTTCTGGCGACCTAGCTAGTTAGCTATTTGCTATCTATTCTCTCTCTAACTAGCTAGTTAGCTATTAGTTATCTATTAGCTAGCTAGCTAACTTGATCTATTTGAGTTATTCCCAGTTAAACAGGGTCACCGTTGCTGGCTACCTACGTAGCTATCTAGTTTCTATCTATTAGCTGTCTAGCTAAAGAGCTAGCTAGATATTAGTCTTCTATTAGCTATCTTGCTAACTTGATTTATTTGAGTTATTCCCGGTTGAACGGGTCACCGTTGCTGGCTACCTAGCTAACTATTTGCTATATATTAGCCGTCTAACTAGCTAGCTAGGTAGCTAGCTATTAGTTATCTATTAGCTATTATTATTATTATCACTCATGCTTCCGATCAATATTAGCTTAGCGACAAATCCAAATCAATTCCCATTGATGCAGTTTTGTTGTGATTTTTTTTTTTTTGCAGAGCTCATCGGTGTCTTCATCTTCATCTTCTCAGAGTTTGGATGACAGACTTTAAGAAGCAACCACATGCTAAATGTTCTGATTTCCAAACAATCCTCATCAATCACCCAAAAAATAGAAATTGGATCCTTATCAGTACAATATGTCAAACAGGTTTACGTTCAACTTTGCTTTTTAACTTTTTTTCTTGAATTTAATGTTCGTTCGTACAACAGACTTCTTCGGCAACATAGGCTTAGTTATGCTGATGAGATGATACCAGGGCAAATGGGGCAATCAGGCAAGTCACAGTCCTCATACTCAGGCAGTACAATAGAAGTAATCAGTCAGGAAAATAGAAGTAATCAGTGTAGCCGCAGGGAGTAGTCTCTGCTCTCAGGTTGAAGGGGAGCAGAGGACTATTCCCTGAGGCTACACTGATTACTTCTATTGTCCTGCCTGATTGCCCCATTTGCCCTGGTATCACCTCATAAGCATAACTAAGCCTATGTAGCCTAAGAAGTCTGTTGTACGAACGATCCAAATTAAACCTCACCCCACCATGGCGATTTAGTGAAGGGTTTTGCTGTTTTATGAAAATAGCTTCTTTTACTCCCCTTTCAAGCCATGTCTGGACAGTAGGGATATATATATAGGGCCTAAACTACCAGCAAGACTTTAATTCGCTGACGAAGCATCTTGGATAAGAAGCAATGTACAGATGACGACTGAAGAAACCTTTTCATCGATGGACCACTCCTGTACGACTGAGAGCTTACACAGACGAAGAGAGTCTAAGGTTTCTTACGTGCTTATACCGCAGCTGTGTCAGCTCTACTTTTTTTTCCCTCTAATATTTTTGGGCGAGGTGGGGGGAGTTTAAAAAATTGCCCTCTTCCCAAAAGATGCTGCTTTTATTTAATGCTTTATAATTACATGATGAAATAAAAGTCACGAACGAGTGACATAAAAAAAAAGGCAGCAGCAGCTTCCAGTGTTTGGACTGAAAAAAAAAAACAATCAATAAACAGTATTATACTAAACAAATCCATTTTAGCAAAGAAGAAATCCGAATCCTTTTACAGTGATACCTTGGCTTACGAATTTAATTGGTTCCCAGACTGTGTGTGTAAGGCGAAAAGTGTGTATCCCAAAAAATAATTTCCCATAGGAAACCATTAAAATGAGAATAATCCGTTCCCATGGCCCCATAAAATATGTTCTACTTACTAATTTTCTTAAAACTACACAAAATATACCTTACTCATAAATCTGACATTCGTCAACCGAAAACTTCGTAAACCGAGGTATCACTGGATTCCGCACTTTGTATTTAAGAGTCTGCTTTTCTAATTCCTGATTCAGGAACACAAGGTTGGAACCATTCCAATGATCCAAAAGAACACGTTGGTAGGGGTGGGGTCACAGTGCCATGTGCTTTTCGGGCGCTTGCTTGTGGGCCAAGTAGAGGAAGAGGATGCTGGACAATGCGCTGACGAGGAAGATAACGTCGAACCAGCGGTGGTAGAAGTTGAACTGCAGCTCGCCCAGAACCTCTGAGACGATGGAGCGGTACTCCAGTGGCATACTCATACGCATCAGCAACACGGATGACACAAAGTACATGCCCTAACACACACAAACGCACACGTACGCATTACAAGATCACTGTTTCGTTCGAAAAAATGAAGCAAATCCAAAAAACTCACCATGATCTGAGCAAGGACCAGCACGATGACGTTGGAAGATTTGCTACTTGATATAGCATAGAAGAACTACAAGAAAGCGGAAACGGTGGCCATTTTATCCATGAGAAGGTTTCTTCAGACATCATCTGTACTTCTTTGAAGGTGTTGAACGTTTCACTTCTTATCCGAGAGGATTCGTCAGCGAACTAAATGTTTTTGCTGGTAGTTTGGCCCAGACGTGGCGTGAAAAGGGAGTAAAAGAAACTATTTTCATAAAACAGCAAAACCCTTCAGTAAATAGCCATGGTGGGGTGAGGTTTAATTTGGATCGTTCGTACAGCAGACTTCTTAGGCAACATAGGCTTAGTTAAGCTGATGAGGTAATACCAGGGCAAATGGGGCAATCGGGCAGGACAATAGAAGTAATCAGTGTAGCCTCAGGGAATAGTCCTCTGCTCCCCCCAAACCTGAGAGCAGGGACCTATCATAGCAGAGCACGTCTGGACAGTAGGGATGGATGGATGGGTAGGTAGGTAGATATGGGGCCAAACTACCAGCAACATTTTTAGTTTGCTGACGAAGCCTCTTGGATAAGAAGCGAAACGTTGGACACCTTCAAAGAAGTACGGATGACGGCTGAAGAAACCTTTTCATCGATGGACCACTGCTGTACGACCGAGAGCCTACACAGACGGTGGCCATTTTACTGGTTTTAACAAAAGTCCTCCGGGGACTCGTGCGCACTCCTTTTTCCGATGCACTCCCTGCGAGACTTTGTACCTTTGTGAGGGTGATGAGTAAACCTCGTATGGATGTGACGATGATGATGCCAACCAGGATGAAGGAGATGTGTTGCGACCAAAACTTCACCTGAGAGTTTAACATCATCATATTTACGTATTAATAACTACAAAGGATTTTTTTTCTCGTGCACTTCAGTACGCAGTTCTGGCAATTTGAGTATTTTTGGTACTGATACAAATGTGCTAACTCCAAGGTCTGAAAGGACAACCGACACCTCCGGACAAGTTGTGTCTATAATTTGTCAAATGGCTTCAAATGACTTCTACTGAGCGTATTTTACAAAGATTCCACCGCATATAGCTATGTTTTACGTTTTAAGACTGGCGCTGAATATTGCGGAAGTCTTGTTTTGGAGTTGGTGACGTCACTGAAGGAACGCCCCTGACTTAAAAAAAGGACACATTGTCGCAGTCCTTTCATCACGTCAATGCATTTGGCTGTACTTGGCGGGTCTGAAAACTTCATGTAGCACCAAAAAAGAGGCAGAAGAGGGCGACAAAGCTCCATGTGAGGAATTAATCAGCCTGTGGAAACGGGCTGATTAATTCCTTACAGGAGCTTTGTCGCCATTTTGTGCCTCTTTTTGTGCTACATTTCCCACCCCCAGATACCTCAAAATGGCACGGAATGTATTCTTTAATCAATTGCAAACATGTATGCTTTCCTCTTCGGAACTATTTGAATCATATTCATAACTGGATGAGGGACAAGAAAGCATCTTCTCCGAATCTGAAGCCATTGTTTTGATTCTGGAGCAAGGCAGTGTTTGCCAATAGTGACGTCACGAACAAGGGGGCGGGACCTTCTGAAACTCGCAATTTCCAGGGTCATTTTGAAGTAGTTTTGGGACACTTTAACTCATTTTTACTGGTGTTTTGCATTTAACTAAAAATATCAGCCTGCGTATTTTGGGTATTTTAGATGCTATAAAACGATTTTCTGATGTCACTTAGGAAACAAAAAAATGATGTCGGTTGTCCTTTAAATATATATATATATATATTTTGTATGTGAAGAGTGAAACTTGGAAGGTCTTACGTCAAACTGTATGCCCAAGTAATTGACGGTTATTTCAATGCCTCTGGTGACCGGATCGGTCTTTCCCACCCGATCAAACACAATGTTGATGGTGGCCTACGATGAATAAACAAAGTGTTTCAAACCACATTTGGAACAATTTAAAAGAGATTACAAATCAGCGTGCAGCGTCCTCACCATAAAGATTTTCCACACGCAATAGATAGAAAAGAAGTAGCCGAGGAAGTTGAAGTATTTGCCCTGGAATGTCTTGGAGTACTCAATGCGCTCCTGTCAATTGCAATGCAATTCAGTGAAAAACTCAAAATTGTTCAATTATTAAAAAACAAAAAAAAACTCCCTAAAAAGTTCACATAAATTTTCTACACAAAAATAATCTTGCTATTGCGTAGTGATATCTCAGTTTAGGAACTTAATTAATTCCCAGAAAGTGTGTATAAGGCGAAAAGTGTGTCTTCCAAACATTAATTTCCCATAGGAAACCATTAAAAATGACAATAATCCGTTTCCAGGCCCGCATAAAACGTAATTTTCCACTAAATAAGCCTTAAAACTACACAAAATATACCTTATTTTATGTATAATAAATGTGTATTGTAATTAAAGTAATAAAATGTACTGTATAATAAAGTCATTTTATTGACCTTTGTGATGGTCGTTAATGTAGTTGCCTCTTGATAATATCAGAGTGAAGTTGTCGCGATAATATAATACCCTCACCCACACTGTCCCCTGCTAGCTGCTTTTCATGAATCCAAATCAACAGAAGTTTTTCAACCTCTTCTATTGCCTGAGACCGTTGCTCAGACAACACAGAAACACCCTTAGCCACACGTAGCAATAGTCAACTTAGCATTACTGGTACTGGGACGCTAAGTCACAGAAACGTTCCGATAATCTCCTTCTTCTGCTCGACCGTCATTTTCTTTTGTGTCCTCTTCGGCTTAACACGAGCCTGTGGTGGGGTCTTTTTCGGTCCCATAATAGCAAAAGTACTCCACTCGATAACAAACCACGTCTGCACTCAAACAGCATGGGGGTGGAAAACTAGTCCGGCCACCGTGGTGCTGCGTGGTTCGGTTCATCCGCCGAAAACTAGTTCATATGCCAAAATTGTATTCTTGCGTTAATGTTCGTAAGGTGAAAAGTTTGTGCGCTAAAGCGTTCGTAAACTGAGGTATCACTGTACTTGAATATACCGCAGCATATATTTTTACAAACGCAAGTAGACAGAATAAATATCTTCACTTTGTTTTGTTATTCTACCACGTGGATGAAATATACTATACTGAGTGTGTGGGTGTCATACCTTGGTGGCTTGCAGGTCAACAGTCTCGAGAAAAAGCTGTCTACTAAGCTCCTCAAGAGCGTCCACCTCTTGCTGGATGAGTGATAGGTCTGCACGGAACCATGGGAGACATGGAAGTGAGGGCAATTCATTGCCGCCGTGGAGTTGTTAAATACAGTGATACCTTGGCTTACGAACTTAATTGCTTCCCAGACAGAGTGTGTAAGGTGAAAAGTGTGTATCCCAAACATTAATTTCCCATAAGAAACCATTGAAATGAGAATAATCCGTTCCCAGGTCTCCATAAAACATAATTTTCTACTTTCTAATTATCTTAAAACTACACAAAATATAACTTATTTTATGTATAATAAATGTGCAATGGTATTATAATTAAATAAATAAACTGTACAGTATAATAAAGTCGTTTTATTTACCTTTGTGATGGTCGTTGATGGCTTGATGGAATGGAGTGGCCGGTTTCATCAACATTAAACACTTGATGAGGAACGTAACCTTCTTCTGTCACCATCTTGAAATCAAAAGGATCCCTTGTCGGTGCTTTCTCTGCGATAATTTTATCTAGTTCCTCATCAATTGTGTTCTGTTTATCTGGGTTGATAGCTTTTTGCATCAAGTGTACAGATGGCTTGTGCGGGTTGTTTGTGGAGCCTGATTGATGGGAATTTTAACCTTGCAGTCTACACTCTACCATCAAAGTTGAAACGAGTCCAAATTTCACTGTTTTCTATCCATTTTATCACTCTCTCTCTGTCACCTCCCCTCACTGCTGCGTTCTTGACCAATCACGTGGCGTTAACTGATGACTGGGGGCGGGGAGTAGAGGACCAAAATAAGTCGGCTGCCATTTTCTCGTCAGAATGGGCTCGTTGGCGAACGACACATCACTCATTGTGGCAGCTCCGTGTGTATCTCGAAAAATAGTTCGTATGCCAAGGTAAAATTTTCATAAACTCTAACGTTCGTAAACAGAAAAGTTCGTAAACCAAGGTACGACTGTATTTAAAAAGAGAGGCTACTTTCGCTTCCCGTTTGCGGTGAGGTGACGCTCTTGATCATGCCCCACAAGCCCGTCTGCTTGTTCTGGTCTTCTCCGCGCTGATACATCTGCCTTCGCGTCATGGCGATGCTGCGCATCATGTTCATTCCATTTATTTTGTGTGAAGATATTTTGGTGTGGACGTACGAGATAGTTCTCAGGAAGGCCTTACCGTTTTTTCTTACTGACAATCATGTCCATAGTTTGAAGTAGACGCCTCTCCAAAGCGAGGATGTCACTGTCTGTCACGTTCCTGTTAATTGGAGCAAATAATGCTCATAACAATGTTTTTTTTTTACCCCTTAAACCACAGGTGTCAAAGTCAAGGCCCGCGGGCCAAATCCGGCCCGCCACATCATTTTTTTCGGCCCGCGAAAGCAAATCAAACTTGTTAAATTCTATGATGATTGCTAAAATCTGAGCTAAAATGTCATATTTTTGGATGTCAACCACAATGAAAGTCATTATTCTTGACTTCAGATTTGAAAACGAGTTATTCATTAATTTGCTGTGTGCTCTATATGTAATATTTGAAGGGATTTAAACATTCTAATGGCTTCCCCAAATTCATAACGGCCCTCGAGAGGAAACCATAACTACAAAAATGACTTTGACACCCCTGCCTTAAACAATACAAATTGAAATAAATAATACACTTTCAAATAAGAAAAGGGTTGAGAACATTCCCGATTGCAAAGTATTAGCTCTACTACATTTAAAGGACAACCGACATCACTTTTTTGTTTCTTAACTGACATCAGAAAGACGTTTCATAGCGTCTAAAATACCCAAAACATGCAGGTGTCGTCATCAACTCGAAAACAAGACTTCATGAATATTCAGCGCGAGTCTTTTCAGACCAGCCAAATACAGCCAAATGCATTAACGTGATGGAAGGACTGCTACAATGTGTCCTTTTTTCGATCAGGGGCGTTCCTTCAGTAACGTAGGGTGAGGACTTGTCACCAAGTCAAAAACAAGACTTCCGGAATATCCAGCGCGAGTCTTAAAAGGTAAAATATCGCTATATGCGGTGGAATCTTTGTAAAATACGCTCAGTAGAAGTCATTTGAAGTGATTTTATAAATTATGGACACAACTTGTCGGGAGGCGTCGGTTGTCCTTTAATTAAACGTGTATACAGAAGTATGTCATAGCATAAATAGTACTAGTAATAGTAAAAATAGAACCCTCACACACAATTACATTGAAATAATGCCACTTATCTACTGCGAGACCAGATGGAATGCCTTTACCGTTTGGACCTACCTGAGAAAATAGGACATACACGTGTAGGGACAGTTGACTGCACCAAAGCCGGACAAGAGAGCCATGAGAGTGACGCCGATCACACCAACACGACTGATCAGCTGCTCAATGGATAGAATGCCTGAAGGATATATAACATCATTACATGGTAGGGCGAATTCGGCCCTAACATTACATATGGACATACAGCGACACCTCGGTTTACGAACCCCTTGGTTTATGAACTTTTCGGTTTACGAACGTTACATTTATGCAAATTTTCCCTTGGCATACGAACTTTTTTTCATACACGGCGCTGCCTCAATGAGTGATGTGTCGTTCGCGAACGAGACCGTTCTTCTAACAACAAAATAGCAGCCGACTGTTTTTTGTCGTCTATTACCCGCCCCCAGTCTTCGGTTAAAGCCACGTGATTGGTCAAGAACGCAGCAGTGAGGAGTGAGAGTTTCAACTTTGATAGTTCAAAGGCAGAGTGTAGACTGCAAGGTTAAAATATCCCATCAATCAGGCTCCACAAACAACCCGTACAAGCCATCTGTACACTTGATGCAAAAAGCTGTCAACCCAGCTAAACAGAACACAGTTGATGATGAACTAGATAAAATTATCACAGAGAAAGCACCGACAAGGGATGATTCTTCAAGATCGTGAATGTAGAAGGCTACATTCCTCATCAAGTGTTTAATGTTGATGAAACCGGCCACTCCATTCCATTAAGCCATCAACGACCATCACAAAGGTAAATAAAACGACTTTATTATACTGTACATTTTTATTTCTTTAATTATAATACCATAGCACATTTACTATACATAAAATAAGGTATATTTTGTGTAGTTTTAAGGCTTATTTAGTAGAAAATTATGTTTTATGGGGACCTGGGAACGGATTATTTTCATTTTAATTGTTTCCTATGGGAAATAAATTTTTGGGATACACAATTTTTGCCTTACACGCTGTATCTGGGAACCGATTAAGTTCGTAAGCCAAGGTATCACTGTACTGTGTTTGTCAGGTGGTGTGATGGCATGCTGACTCACCATGTTTTGGACTGAGGATGGGAAAAGGGTCACCCAACTTCCAGAAGAAATACATGAAGGTGAACCACACCATGCACGCAAACAGCAATCTCTGTCTGTGCACTATAAAACAAGCAACGTTTTCTGTCACGTAGTGTGCGCACCACATCAAACTCACCGCTTCGGCATGTTAACTTACATAAGCGGATGTTGCTAACCACAAAGTAGCCAATGTAGAAAGGCACCACAAAGATGAGGACCAGAAGAATCACGTAGAGATTCAGCTTCCAGTGAAAGTATCTGGAACTTGAAGAGCAGACTCAATATCACTTGAAATAAAGGCAAGTGCATGAGAATGACGGATATAAAAGAAAAACATAATGTCCTTACCTACTACTTAAGGCACCCAAAATCTCAAAAATGATGAGCTCAAACATGGTACATGAAAAAGCAAAGGTGACAGAGAAGACCACCTGCACCACATACCGACGCACCTGCCAACACACGCAAAGAAAATGTACTCGTAACATACAACAAAACAGCCATGTACAGAATGTAAATGAGACTTTTTAATGCACCTCGTAATCTTTGAAAAGCTGTCGCATGAAGAATAGCCAACCAAACCCGAAGAACAGCACCTAGAAACGGACGGCAATTACGTTATTATTTAAATGTTATTAGAGAACACATGGAAATATTTAAATACTGAAATACACATTTTATTGGGCGAGACTTGAACGTTTAAATCGATTGAATTTGTACTCTGCCAATCAACATAACATATTTTTACTTGACTGTACCTGAGACGTGAACATGATTACGGAATCCACCAAAAACGACATCGCGTTAAAGGTGTATAATACGGCCGCCAATCCACCAAATAGTCGATGTGCCTCTGTAGGAGGGTGGGAGAAGACTTTTAAATCATGCCGACACAAAAATCAACCGCGAGCCTTGAACGACAAACATTTATTTGACACATAATGGACGAGATACTGTATTATGAGCGAGAGATATTACAAGGGTCGACTACAATGCGTCATCGTGACAGCTATATAGAGAACTTCCGTCGCTATTATATGACGTCACCAAAACCTTTTTAACATATTTTTTAAAATCCCCTCACATTTTGTCTCGTGTAATTCCTGTGTACAGCAAAAATTGTTTGGAAAATATTTTCGTATATATGCTGAAGTAAAATACAACGTGAAGTTATTTTTGTAGCCCTAACCTTTTACGTCTGATGTGTGTCGAGGGCAGCCATAATGGAGCGGTATAACTCGTGTTACTTCGTTAATATCCGTCCATACGTTATCTGAGAAGTACTTTAAAACATCAGAAGGAAGAATTCCTTTTATTTGAAGATATGTCTGGAAACCCTGTCATTAAATTCTGCTTATTTTAAACATGTTTATTATAGAAATAATGATGCTATATAAAATGTAAAAAATGTACGGTATTTGAAATTCAAAAAACGGAATCAAATTAAATCGGCCATCATCCACAATCAAACAATATTTAATATATGTATAAATGTATTTATATCGTTTCAATATTATTTTTTCCAAATCTTTTCCTTTCGACTTTTCCCTTCAAGGGGGCGCCACAGCGAATCAGTGACCTCCATCTTCAGAGCTTTGATTCACGTGTTTGTTTTGGCCGAGCTTTTATGTTGGATGCACTTCCTGACACACCCCTCTGTATTTATCCGGGCTTGGGACCGGCACAAGAAGACTTATGTCCCTTTGTGGCTACAGAACAAGCAACTCACTCAGTAAAAGGCTCCCAAACACAAAATGGTCATCGGCACAGCAATATTCAAAAAAACAAAACTTTACTAACCATTTGATGATAACACTCATAATCCCTAGTGTAGTTTCTTACCAACATTCCAAAAACGTCCATCTTCGTTCTTGAAATTGTCCATATATGCGAATAATGAATATGATAAGCAGTTTGCTTACTCTGTGTTTGGCTTCATTCAGCAAGCAATCCGCCATGTCATGTAAAGTCAGCTGCGTGGGGCTCCAGTTGAACCCGACTGAAGACAAGCACCATTGGACATGGCTGGACAGGATGTGTAACTGCAGCTGATACATTTGTTTTTGACTGCTATCCCATAGTTGACCAGCAGATGGCTGTGCTTTATTTTCTTAACATTGCGTTGGGCTGTTGTCACTTCCGGTACAGATTTTACTTTCTGCTCTTCGTTATTTAAGTTTCATTTTACTGAGAAGACGGCGAGAATCGACATGCTGTTTAGCAAGGAAAAGGCAAAGGACAAAGACCAAAAACTTCTATTTCGGATAGAAAGCGGGCAAAGTAGTTTGTACGATTTTTATTGCATATGTTTTATTTCATTGACTTAAAGTCCAAATGTTTATGTGTAAATAATAGCTATATTTTTATACATGTTTGTAGTTCTACGGTGGTGGTGTCGTTGGTGATTCAGCATGCAAGTGAAATCACATTAAAGAATTAACCATCAGTACAAAGAACCGGAGTCCTCCGTTTGGAATGGAGACACAGGATGACTTTGATTCATTGATGCAAATAGTCATTTTCTCTTTTCTGGAGAATGTATACCTTAACCGTTGTATTTCTGTACTTACTGTTATTAGGGCAGAAAAAAGGGTGCTAACATCATCATGACAATGTTGCATCACTGGGCTCCCTTTCTCTAATGCATCACATTCAATGACAGGTGATGATGTCATCTTTGCATCTGCCAATAACCAAATGCGGACACTTGAAGCGCCACATTTTCACTGCTGATTGAAATTGTTAGAGAACGTGAGGAAGTCAAAATGCCTAAAAAGAAAGGAAAGAAGGGCAAAGGAGCAGGGGATGACCCCAGCCTGCGCCCACAGATCATGAGGGACAAGCTGAAGAAAGAGGACGGCTACACGGTATCGAATGCCATCGAGCTTAAGGATGCCTATCGCCTCAACCTGCGCAGCAACCGTTGCGATCAGCTCAAGGAGGAGATAGCGGCCCTCCGGCGTACCTTTGAACGGCGGGATCAGGACTTGAACCGCGCCGTGGAGAGGTTCGCTTGCTGCGTGCAGGAGGGCGAGCGTCTCTCGGCTCAGGTGTGGCGCGTGCACCGCGAACACGTCGAGCGTCTGTGTACCATGCAAGAGAAGCGGCTGAAGTTCCTGGAAGAGCAGTGGGAAATGGGTCAGGACGCTTTAGACCACAGGGTGGAGGCCCTCAGTGAAAGAATGGAGACCTACTTCCTGCAGTCACGCGTGGCTTTCGAGGACACGGTGGTCCACCTGGAACGTCACCATCAGCAGGCCTTGGCAACCATCCACATGCTGTACAGCGAGCCCATGGAAGCCCACTCGGTCTTTGAGAAGAGGAAGGCCTTTGAGGTGGAAGAGTGCTTCTTAGACCAGAACGTGAAGGTCCTCAAGAATCAGAAGGCCGAAAAGCGCTACCTCCACGAGATGGAGAATGTGGAGCGCATGGAGGCCAAAAAACATGTCTCAGTGGTCACTTCCAAGAAGGGCGTGGCGCTCTACAACACCATCATCGAGGTGCAGTCCCGGCTGGAGGCTACCGAGCAGAGCAACTCCGACATGACGGCCAAGCTGACGGACGCCAGGAACGACGCAAAGGCCAAGATCCACATGCTTCTCAACCGGATGGCTCGCGACCGCGTCCCCATCCAGATCATGATCAACGAAGTGAGCGTGCACAGCAACGCCGCCGCCAACAGCCTGAGGTTGATCGTAGCCAAGGGCGCCCGGCTCCTGAAGGTGGCCGAGATGTGTCGTCATTTAGAGGCTCAGCAGAAAGAGGAGCGTGCGGCGTCCGAAGAACTCATCCAGGGATCGGGGACGCCGACCGTAGAACCGTCGCCGATGTACGACTTCCCTGAACTGATGAAGCGCTTCAACGCCGCTCAGCTCCACCAGGAAGCCCTCAAGCTGCGCAACAGAAACTTGCGGCGGGAGAACCGGCAACTACAGCTGCTAACGCGGCAACGCGTTGAAGCCAAGACCATTAACCCAGAAACCCACAACGGACCGTACAATCCCCTCCTTCTCAAGATGGCCCCCGTCATGGAGAAGGCTGACGGCAAGCAAGTGCAATGCGTCATCGAGGGAGTGCACGCCATCAAAATACTCTCCATGAATCAATGAAAATGGTCAGCACGGATGAAAACAAACACAAGGATGCACACTGATGGGGGAGGTGAGAAACAGAGAAGGCGGAAGGGGAGAAAGAAAGACAGAGAGGGCAAGTGAGAGAAAGACAGACAGACAGAGATGGGGGTAGGGAGGGAAATAGGGGGGAGATAGGGCGAGAGAGTCTCAGAGATATTCGGTCGGACACTTCGGTCTAACAAAGCCTCATACACAGGAATATTGTCTTTTACTCCCGGCAGGGGACGCAGCCATTCATGACTGACGCCCAACCTCTGCAGCCCCCTAACAAGCTATTTATTGAGAGGATATGCAAACTTAAAGGACAACCGACGTCTCTGGACAAGATGTGTCCATAATTTGTAAAATGGCTTCAAATGACTTCTACTGATGAGCGTATTTTACAAAGATCCCACCGCATATAGCTAGATTTTACGTTTTAAGACTCGCGCTGAATATTCCGGAAGTCTTGTTTTTGAGTTGGTGACGAGTCCTCACCCTACGTCACTGAAGGAACGCCCCTGACCGAAAAAAGGACACATTGTAGCAGTCCGTCATCACGTCAATACATTTTGCTGTACTTATTTGGTCTGAAAATTTCATGTTGCACCAAAAAGAGGCAGGAGAGACCGACAAAGCTCTGTGGAAGAATTAATCAGCCTGTGGAAACGGGCTGATTAATTCCTTACACGGAGCTTTGTCACCATTTCTGCCTCTTTTTTGGTGCTACATTTCTCCCCCTATTGCCTCAAAATGGCACGTAATAAATTATTTAATCGATTGCAAACATGTATGCTTTCCTCTTCAGAACTATTTGAATTATATTCATAACTGGATGAGTAACAGGAAAGCATCTTCTCCGAATCTGAAGCCATTGTTTTGATTCTCGAGCAAGATTCCACCGCATATAGCTATATACAGTAAAGTCTCGTTATATCGATATTCTCGGGAGTCCGAAAAAATATCGATATAACCGGGACTATCGATATATCCGACCCTGCGCGCATGTAATTTTCCCCTTGCGTTCATAGAAATAGTATCGTAATAAGCGGTACTATCGATATAACCGATATCGATATAACGAGACTTTACTGTATGTGTTTCTCGAAAAATAGTTCGTATGCCAAGGTAAAATTTTCATAAATTTAACGTTCGTAATCCAAAAAGTTCGTAAGCCGAGGTATCACTGTGCATTTAATTCGACAAAACATAACCGGCGACTTTGAAAAGTTCAATTTAAAGTTTAATATTGGCTTTAAAAAAATCCAAGCACTAAACACCACCAGCACGCTTGAAAAAGTCACATCGGCACTCTTAGTCGACATCTGAACATAAATGACACACGTTTTGGTCGGGAGTGCTATTCGCCCAACGTGTTGGTGTTTCCGTCCCCGTTGCTCAAGGGCAAAGAAGAGCATCAAAAACATGTTTTATGAAATCAGCGATCGGATCAAAGGAGTGATGTAAAAGGTTACGTTACCATTTGGGGCAATTTCAGTCAGGAGTCGTCAGAGTGCTCAGGATATTATGCGTCAAGAAAGAAAGTGAATCGTAATAAACGTAAGCGTAGGATTTAAGATGGTCACACGTCCTGCACGTTCATGGCTTCCTGCGGCCAAGCGTACGTGTCCAGTGTGAAGGAGTCGTAGTCTGGGCTGTAGATGTGAGAAAGGACAAACGCCTCTTTGTCTTTTGGCTCGGGGTACACCGAGGCCACGTTGTGCTTGTATGCGTAGTTGACGAGCTGGAAAGAATAGATACGCATTAGTAGACAGTTCCGGTTATGTCAACAGAATTAGGACGTGATTTCATATCGAACCTTGACAGCAATCTTGAAGGACACCTCTCTGATGGAGTTAAGAGGTGGGTAAAGTCTCCCCTCGGCCAAGTGCTCCTCGGTCACCATATCAGCGATGGCCTGACAAAAACATTAAAGTCGATCTTAGTCGTCGTTGAAAAGACAGAGAATTACAAATAATTGATTCCGTATGAATTTGTCAGAGATATGACAGTCGGACACTGTGGACAAAGACTCAGAACCAGTAAGATTGTCCCTACTGCCGGCAGGAAACGCAGTCGTTCATGACATACGTCTGAATTCTGCGGCCCTCTGCCAAGCTATTTATTGAGAATACATGCAAATTAAAGTGATACATTAGTAAAACATAGTTTTCTTGATGATAATACCCGCCCCTGGAACAGCTGTAAGCAATAAAACATTGTCTTTTCCATGAACTGATACATTTGTAACCTGGCTAATGAGCTCTTCCTGTGAAGGAGTTTCAAGTCGTAAATAACTTCGGTGATAAAGGAGTATCCCAAGTCCTAAATTCTATGCAAGGATAGATCTCCGAGATGAAGATGACAGTTTAACTTGCTGTCTGTTGACCTCAGATTGACCCCAGGTTGTCTGTGCTTCAATTGTGTATTCAGTCACACATGTTGGCTAAGCATACAACAGCATGACACTTTTAAATATGCTAACTTTTTATTCTGTCTAATCTCTATCAGGAGGTAATAATTAAAATAAATATGATGGATGGATGGCTGGCTAGCTAGTTGGATGTCCAGCTAGGTGGCTAGCTAGATGGATAGATGGCTAGGTAGCTAGCTAGATAGCAAAAAAAAATGAACTCACACATTGTAAATAGCACAGCTACCTTATGTCAAATCAATGCAGTATATCAAATGCATGCTTTTTATCCTGTATTTTTATACTTTGCTGCAATAGGTACAGTTCTTTTTATGAAACAGTTGGACATTTCAGTCTCCTGACATTTTCTTTTAATATAATACATGCTTAATTATTATAATATATATATAATAATTTCCAGAAAGCTAGCTAGCTACATCTAATTTACAGATAGCTACTTAGCTACATCTAATTTACATGTAGCCTGCTACATCTAATTTACAGATAGCCAGCTACATCTAATTTAGAGATAGCTAGCTACATCTAAGTTACAGATAACTAGCTAGCTACATCTAATTTACAGATATCTAGCTACATCTAATTTACAGATAGCTACTTAGCTACATCTAATTTACATGTAGCCAGCTACATCTAATTTAGAGATAGCTAGCTACATCTAATTTAGAGATAGCTAGCTACATCTAAGTTACAGATAACTAGCTAGCTACATCTAATTTACAGATATCTAGCTACATCTAATTTACAGATAGCTACTTAGCTACATCTAATTTACATGTAGCCAGCTACATCTAATTTAGAGATAGCCAGCTACATCTAATTTAGAGATAGCTAGCTACATCTAAGTTACAGATAACTAGCTAGCTACATCTAATTTACAGATATCTAGCTACATCTAATTTACAGATAGCTACTTAGCTACATCTAATTTACATGTAGCCAGCTACATCTAATTTAGAGATAGCTAGCTACATCTAATTTAGAGATAGCTAGCTACATCTAAGTTACAGATAACTAGCTAGCTACATCTAATTTACAGATATCTAGCGACATCTAATTTACAGATAGCTACTTAGCTACATCTAATTTACATGTAGCCAGCTACATCTAATTTAGAGATAGCCAGCTACATCTAATTTAGAGATAGCTAGCTACATCTAAGTTACAGATAACTAGCTAGCTACATCTAATTTACAGATATCTAGCTACATCTAATTTACAGATAGTTACTTAGCTACATCTAATTTACATGTAGCCAGCTACATCTAATTTAGAGATAGCTAGCTACATCTAAGTTACAGATATCTAGCTAGCTACATCTAATTTACATGTAGCCAGCTACATCTAATTTAGAGATAGCTAGCTACATCTAAGTTACAGATATCTATGTAGCTACATCTAATTTACAGATAGCTACATCTAATTTACAGATAGCTAGCTAGCTACATTTAATTTACAGATAGATAGATAGATAGATAGATAGATAGATAGATAGATAGATAGATAGATAGATAGATAGATAGATAGATAGATAGATAGATAGATAGATAGATAGATAGATAGATAGATAGATAGATAGATAGATGGATAGATAGATGGATGGATGGATGGATGGATGGATGGATGGATGGATGGATGGATGGATGGATGGATGGATGGATGGATGGATGGATGGATGGATGGAAAGGACCTCTGCAGTGGTGAGGAAGATGTCGTCAGAGATGTGGCGAACTCCGCAGGCAATGACGCCCAGGGCCACCCCGGGAAACACATAGGCATTGTTTCCCTGTCCGGGATAGAACGACCGTCCGTCGGCCAGCGTCACCTTGCTGAATGGGCTACCGCTAGCAAAGATCCCGCGACCCTGTTTGCGAGAAACAAAAACGAAAGCCAATGAAACATAATATTTCGTCTCTCTCCATGTGACGGAAAAGCTGCATGGCTAAACCCCGCGAGAGTGCTACCTCCGTGATGTTGTAACATTCCTCGGCCGTGCACTCGGCCTTGCTGGTGGGGTTACTGAGGGCGAAGATGATGGGCCTCTCATTGTTGGACGCCATATCCTTAATTATCGTCTCTGTGAACGCCCCCGCGATGGCGGCGACTCCTTTACAGGCACGAAAAGAAAACATCACAACGCTTTACATTCCCGGTGTGGGACTACTTTGTCATAACGGTTGCCGCCATTCCATTCATAGCGGGATTTGCAGAACATGACAGCTTGCCACTTGTCATTCTTCAAACGTTACTTAGGGAGTTACAGTGATACCTTGGCTTACGAACTTAATTGGTTCCCAGACAGAGTGTGTAAGGTGAAAAGTGTGTCTCCCAAAAATTAATTTCCCATCAGAAACCATTAAAATGAGAAGAATCCGTTCCCAGGTTCCCATAAAACATAATTTTCTACTTTCTAATTATCTTACAACTACACAAAATATACCTTATTTCATGTATAATAAATGTGCAATGGTATTATAATTAAAGAAAAAAACTGTACTATATAATAAAGTGGTTTTATTTACCTTTGTGATGGTCGTTGATGGCTTAATGGAATGGAGTCGCTGGTTTCATCAGCATTAAACACTTGATGAAGAACGTAGCCTTCTTCTTTCACTATCTTGAGGAATGATCCCATGTAGGTGATTTCTCTGCGATAATTTTACCTTATTCCTCATCAATTTAATTTACCTTATTCCTCATCAATTATGTTCTGTTTAGCTGGGTTGATAGCTTTTTGCATCAAGTGTACAGATGGCTTGTGCGGGTTATTTGTGGAGCCCAATTGATGGGAATTTTAACCTTGCAGTCTACACTCTGCGTTTGAACTAGCAAAGTTGAAACGAGTTCAAATTTCATTGTTTCCTATCCATTTTGTCACTCTCTCTCTCTCTCTCTGTCGTCTGCTTGTCTCTTTAATGTTTAAACAACCTCCCCTCACTGCAGCGTTCTTGACCAATCATGTGGCTAAAACCAAAGACTGGGGGCGGGGAATAGAGGACAAAAAAAATGTCGGCTGCCATGTTCTTTTTTGGAGAATGGCTTAACGCTCTCTCTGTCTGTAAACCCCACTCCCTCACTACTGCGTTCTTGACCAATCACGTGGCTTTAACCGACGACTGTGGGCGGGCAATAGAAGACCAAAACAAGCCGGCTGCCATTTTCTTGTTAGGAGAACGTGCTCCTTCACGAACGACACATCACTCATTGTTGCCGCTCCGTGTGTATCCCGAAAAATACTTCGTATGCCAAGGTAAAAATTTCAGAAATTTAACGTTCGTCAACCGAAAAGTTTGTAAGCTAAGGGGTTCGTAAACCGAGGTATCACTGTATATTTGCTGATGACTTCACCTACAATAACTATACATAAAAAATATTTACCGATAATGGCAGTGGGCTTGATGGTGTGCACGGCCTCCTCCAAGGTCTTCAGGTGGGGGTGCTCGTGTGCAAACTCCTCCTTCTCATGGTTCAGATGACTTCGCCCCTGAACGAGAAGCATTTGTTTTTATTTTAAAGGCAAAGCTTGTTGTCCAGACACACGCCCATGCATTACCTTTACGATGAGACCTTTGGAGTCCACCATCCAGATCCTTTTGGCGGCATCCTTTCGAGACAAGCCCTCCTTGGCCATGGCCATCATTAGAAGGTGAGCGATGCCCAGAGCAGCCTGGTGAGAAAATATTTTTTTTCTTTAAAAAAAAAGCTAAAAAAAACTTTATTGGTCTCACGATGGAGAAATTCTGAAATCGCAGCAGGAAAGTTATGAAAGGAAAAAAAAAATAGAACAAAATACAGTGATCCCTCGCTACTTCACGGTTCACTTATCGCAGTTTCAGTGCATGGCAGATTTTTTTTTTTTTCAGGGAAAGAAACTTTTTTTTTTTTAAACGCCTTAGAGGTTTTGTACTCGGCTGTAGCTTGATTTGTTCCCAACGCTGACGTCACCCAATGACAGCAGGAAATCTCATGGTTTGTGTAGATTGGCTATGCATCTTCTCAGCCCTGATCTGTCTGATCACGTGAGTTTATTATGATATTTCGCAGATTTTTGTCTATCGCGGGTAGTCCTGGTCCGCATTAACAGTGTTTGAAATAACGTCTTCTTTTACAACTTCTTCAAGGAAAAAAAAAACTAATAAATATGATTTTTTTCTAATCAAACGTTTGTTTTATTCAATAAAGCAAAAGCTACAAACAAATTGCTACAAGCCACGTAGACTCCTCTTTCTAAGTGCCTTTCAAAACTCTAAAGTACACTTTACATTCACGGTATAGTCCGAAGCACAAAACAGGCTTCTGATTGGCTGCCGTGCAGAGTATGCAAATTGCCAAACGAACAAGTTGCATATTCGGCACGGCAGCCAATCAGAAGCCTGTTTCGTGCTTCGGACTATACCGTGACTGTAAAGTGTACTTGAGAGTTTTGAAAGGTGCTTAGAAAGAGGAGTCCACGTTGCTTTTAGCAGACAACTTAACGCAAACATTGCATCGAGCACCTTGACGACAAACGACAACTGGAGCAAAATCTTCAGCAAAGGATATTTACCATAAATTAAGCAAGGGAGCATTTGTAGTCGGTACTTCTTTCATTAAAAAAATCCTTCATACTTCGCAACAATGTTTTTTTTTGCGATTAGTCGTCTTATTGTGTTTCAAGTTGTGTAAAATGGGGCAGGCAACTTTATGGCCAGGCAGGCAACTTTTCAGAGTTGTCTGCTGTGGTGTCTGCAAACTTTTTGTTATGAGTTTCAGACAATGGCATTAACCGTGAAAAACGAGGGATTACTGTATAAGAGTTTCTGGAAAACACACACAAGTAATAAGAATAGTCACCTCGCCAGCGCCTTGGAAAATGAAAGTGTGGTTCGACAGTTTATCTTTGGTCATCTTCAAAGCCGCTAGCAGTCCGGCCACTGCTACAGAGGCCGTGCCTATAATAGAAAAAAAAAAATGTTGATGCGTTTGACAGTGTGACGGAGATGACTTAATCCGCCTATTAGGACTGTGGCTTTCACGTCGCGATGATACAAACCATTATGTGGATTTTTAATCTGATACCGTGACAAAAACATTAAAGGACAACCGACGTCCCCGGACAAGTTGTGTCCATAATTTGTAAAATGGCTTCAAATGACTTTTACTGAGCGTATTTTACAAAGATTCCACCGTATATAGCTATATTTTACGTTTTAAAACTGGCGCTGAATATTCCGGAAGTCTTGTTTTTGAGTTGGTGACGTGTCCTCATCCTACGTCACTGAAGGAACGCCGCTGACCGAAAAAAGGACACATTGTAGCAGTCCTTCCATCACGTCAATGCATTTTGCTGTACTTTGGTCTGAAAACTTCGTGTAGGACCAAAAAGCGGCAGAAGATGGCGACAAAGCTCCATGTAAGGAATTAATCAATCTGTGGAAACGGGCTGATTAATTCCTGACACGGCTTTGTCGCCATTTTCTACCTCTTTTTGGTGCTACATTTCCCACCCCTGATGCCTCAAAATGACACGGAATAAATTCTTTCATCGATTGCAAACATGCATGCTTTCTTCTTCAGAACTATTTCAATCATATTCAAAGCTGCTTGAATAACAAGAAGGCATCTTCTCCAAATCTGAAGTGATTGTTTTGATTCTCCAGCAAGGCAAGACGTCTTGGGGTGAGACCACGAACAAGGGGGCGGGACCTTCTGAAACTAGCCACTTCCGGGTTCATTTTTTTTGCAGATTTTCGACACTTTAAGTCATTTTTATTGGTGTTTTGTATTTGACGAAAAATATCATACTGCGTGTTTTGGGTATTTTAGATGCTACAAAACATTTTTCTGCTGTCAGTTCGGAAACAAAAAAGTGATGTCGGTTGTCCTTTAAGTCTTGATAGAGAAACTGTTTGAATCCATTACTTTGGATTTAATTACTCTTCAAGCATTCTGATCACTTGAGAGGGAAATGGAGATGAGATCCTAACTCATCATATCAGTATAGAAATACCTTTTATGACATTTTTGTTTGATGGTGTCCCATGAGATTTTTTTTTTAATGTCGAATTGGCTCAAGATAGTTTGGCAAACACAGCGCGAGGAGGCCACCTTGGATATCGTCGTTGAAGGTGCAGTATCGATTCCTGTATTTATCGAGGATGCGGAAGGCATTGCTGTTGGCGAAATCCTCAAATTGAATCAGGCAGTTCATCCCGTACCTGCGGAGTGACGAGGAAGCGCGTCAAGAAGGCGAGAGATGCTGGTATGTCGTCACCGCTGTTTTCCGACTCACTTGTCCGTCACGGCTTGCATGAATTCGTCGATGAGCGCGTCATATTCCTTCCCTCGGATTCGGTTGTGCTTCAGGCCGATGTAGAGGGGATCGTCGAGCAGGTTCTGGTTGTCCGTTCCCACGTCCAGCAACACGGGGAGGCATTGCTGCGGACGAACTCCGCCGCACGCTGTGTACAGAGCCAATTTCCCCACGGGAATGCCCATACCGTAGCTGCCCAGATCCCCGAGGCCGAGGATCCGCTCGCCGTCTGTCACTACGATGGCCTGGATGTAAATAAAGGCAAAAAAATGGACTGGGATGGAAGGATGGAACAAATAGGAGTGATACCTTGCCTTACAAACTTAATTGGTTCCCAGGCAGAGTGTGTAAGGCGAAAAGTGTGTATCCCAGAAATTAATTTCCCATAGGAAACCATTAAAATGAGAATAATCTGTTCCCAGGTCCCCATAAAACATAATTTTCTACTTTCTAAGCCCCTCAAACTACACAAAATAGACCTTATTTTATGTATAATAAATGTGCTATGGTGTTATAATTCAATAAATAAACTGTATTTAACAATAACGTTGTTTTATTTACCTTTGTGATGGTTGTTAATGGCTTGATGGAATGGAGTGGCCGGTTTCCTCAGCATTAAACACTTGATGAGGAACGTGACCTTCTTCTTTCACCATCTTGGGGAATGATCCCTTGTCGGTGCTTTCTCTGTGATAATTTTATCTAGTTCCTTGTCAATTGTGTCCTGTTTAGCTGGGTTGATAGCTTTTTGCATCAAGTGTACAGATGGCTTGTGCGGGTTGTTTGTGGAGCCTGATTGATGGGATATTTTAACCTTGCAGTCTACACTCTGCTTTTGAACTATCAAAGTTGAAACTCTCTCGCTGTCGTCTGCCTGTGTCTTTAATGTTTAAACCACCTCCCCTCTCCGCTGCGTTCTTGACCAATCACGTGGCTTTAATCGAAGACTGGGGGCGGGGAATAGAGGACAAAAAAAAAGTCGGCAGCCATTTTCTTTTTGGAGAACGGCTTAACGTAACGTTCGTAAACTGAAATGTTCGTAAGCCAAGGGGTTCGTAAACCGAGGTATCACTATATGATGAAAGGATTTACTCTTATGTCCTCTTCAGGCCAGGAGTTGAGCAGGGTTGCAATGTGGCCTCTATCATGGATGGTGATGAAGAGTCCTCTGTGAATGACAGCACAAGCAGTCAATTCTAGCGACGTTCCAGACCGCCAATTTCCACCTGATCCCGAGTAAAGTTCATGGTGGTATCGGTGATAGCAATCTATGGTGGTATCAATGATACCATCTGATAGTTTGTGCAAATACACTACAGACGCTCCCCAACTTACAAACGATATACAGTAAAGTCTCGTTATATCGATATCGGATATATCGATACTATTTCTATGCATGCACGGAGAAAATTACATGCAAACAGGGTTGGATATATCGATAGTCCCGGTTATATCGATATTTTTTCGGACTCCCTTGAATATCGATATAACGAGACTTTACTGTACGTTCCGAACCGTCGTTCGTAAGGTGAATTTGTTGGAGATGTGAATACAAAAATATTCATATGTACCGTTGTTCGTAACTCGAATGTTCGTAAGTAGGGGAGCGCCTGTACTACCGCTACATTATGTTTTTTTTTTTTTTTGTAATCAGACGTATTTCTTGTGATGTGTTTATCTCAAACTCGTACCTGTGAATATTTACATTCACCATGTTCTTTTTTTCATTCTCAAGGCATTGGGTCAATTTCCAAATGTTTTTGTTGCCTTATAAAGTGATACCTTGGGTTACGAACGTAATTGGTTCCCAGACAGTGTGTGTAAGGCAAAAGGTTTGTATCCCAAAAATTAATTTCCCATAGGAAACCATTAAAATTAGAGTAATCCGTTCCGAGGTCCCCACAAAACATAATTTTCTACTTTTTCTAAGCCTTAAAATTACACAAAATATACCTTATTTTATGTATAATAAATGTGATATGATATTATAATTAAAGAAATAAACTGTACTATATAATAAAGTCGTTTTATTGACCTTTGTGATGGTCGTTGATGGCTTGATGGAATGGAGTGGCCGGTTTCATCAGCATTAAACACTTGATGAGGAACGTAACCTTCTTTCACCATTTTGAGGAATGATCCCTTGTAGATGCTTTCTCTGCGATAATTTTACCTAGTTCCTCATCAATTGTGTTCTGTTTCGCTGGGTTGATAGCTTTTCGCATCAAGTGTACATCACTCATTGAGGCAGCTCCGTGTACGAAAAAAGTTTGTATGTCAAGGTAAAGTTCGTATGCCAAGGTAAAATTTTGTAACGTTCGTGTCATGATCTGGTTGGCGACCAACGGGGGGGCGCTGTCGGCCCCGCCTGCACCTGCACAGGTGCTGGTCGTCCCGATCAGATTGGCGAACAGCGGGTAGCGACGTCAGCCCTGCCGGCAGCCTCGCAGGTGCTGGTCGTTATAATCAATAACACTTAAAAGGACACCTGGCACGATCATCCGGTGCCGATTCATTGTTTGTTTGCTGCTTGGTTGCAGCATGCATCGTGTACGTCTTTGTTTAACCTTGGCGGGCTTTTACTTTTGGTCTTCTTTTGCTACTTTGTATTTTTTCCATTCAGATCATTTTGATGTTTTACATTTTGTTCCTGCTGACTTTATTTTAATACAATTTGTCAAACAACCTCCTCCTGCCTCCTGCCTGCTTTTTGGGATCCGAACCCGCCATCACCACCTTGCAGACCGTGACAGAATGATTCGGCCAACTATCGGATCCCGCAGGTACATCGGACCCGTCTCATTTCCACCCTGTGCCTGGCAATGCTACGTCCACGTTAGCGCTAGCCTCGTCGAGTTTGAATTGCGTCACTCGACGAGCCGCAACGTCCACGTAAACGTCCGGCCGAGACCTCCTTCCAGGTGGCCGTCCAGGGTGAAACTGGGTGACTGGCATTGCACGCCCACGTCCAGCCACGCTGTCGTCGTGCATGACGAATTGAGTCTCATCCACGACGAGCCGTGCAACGTCCGCGTCAACGTCAGTCCGAGACCCCACTCACCGCTGGATCCCGGAGCGGCTCTGGACCCGTCTCGTTCCCCCGGAGCCGGGCAGTACACGCCCACGTCGGCGTCCGGCCGAGACCTGGTCCCATACGGCCGTACGGGGTGCCATTCTGCGCCTGGCAGTCGACGTCCACGCAGAGCCATGCGCCGTCGCGTGAACGTGCGAGAGGGATCGCGCTCACGCCCACGGCGATCCGTGCCGCGTCTTCGTCCACCCCAGGCCGAGTCCCGTTCCCATCAGGCCGCCGCCCGTCGTATGCTGGAGAGGCAGCGGTTGCCCTCTCCACCGACCGTTCCCTGGCGAGTGGACCTTTTGGGAGACTGTTGGGACTTCTGGAAGCAGCCCCTTGAAGGGGGGGTACTGTCATGATCTGGTTGGCGACCAACGGGGGGGCGCTGTCGGCCCCGCCTGCACCTGCACAGGTGCTGGTCGTCCCGATCAGATTGGCGAACAGCGGGTAGCGACGTCAGCCCTGCCGGCAGCCTCGCAGGTGCTGGTCGTTATAATCAATAACACTTAAAAGGACACCTGGCACGATCATCCGGTGCCGATTCATTGTTTGTTTGCTGCTTGGTTGCAGCATGCATCGTGTACGTGTTTGTTTAACCTTGGCGGGCTTTTACTTTTGGTCTTCTTTTGCTACTTTGTATTTTTTCCATTCAGATCATTTTGATGTTTTACATTTTGTTCCTGCTGACTTTATTTTAATACAATTTGTCAAACAACCTCCTCCTGCCTCCTGCCTGCTTTTTGGGATCCGAACCCGCCATCACCACCTCGCAAAACGTGACAGTTCGTAAACCGAAAAGTTCATAAGCCAAGCATTCGTAAACCGAGGTATCACCGTCAAATGTTTTATGTCCTGAAATCCTGCAAAAAGGCGCGTGTACCCATCCTACCGTGGCCTCCTGAAGGCCAGGCCGTACTGTTGGCAGGCCAAGCCCACGGTGGGCGTATAAACGATGGGCATGAACTCCTCGATGTCCGACGTAAGCACACGATAGAAGAGCTTCTCGTTCCTGTCCTGTAGCGTCATCAGCAGGATGTACCTGGCACAGAGAACGATGGGCTCAAAGAAGAAGAAGAAGAAGAAGAAGATGCTTCCGTTCTGCTTTGTGTTTCACAGTCAGAGGTAGCAGAGGAACTATGTATGCTGTTATTTAGGGTTCAAAATGGTGGTCTCACTTGTCCAGAGGATTGACACGTGTTTCATAGCTTTTCATAACACGTAGAACTTGGACATCTTGGGACAAGAAGCAGGGTGGCAGCAGGCCGTGGATGCCCAGCTGCATGCGCTCCTCCAGGGTGAAGGCCATACCCTGTGGGATGGAAAGTGACTGTCAGTGTGACTTGGGCGCCATCTTTTGCATTTTCTGGGACACTACATTGCTGTCATTGACGGCTCGAATTGATATGGGAAGACTCCTATAATCGATAGTAGTAGTAGTATTGTGTCTACCATACTTATTTGTCATGTCTTTTTTATGACGATACAACTACTAGTGCAGCGTATTCCAATACAGACGATTCTGATTATGATATGCAATAAAATCATACATTCTAAAATACTTGCTAGCTACAACGCTAGACGTAGCAATAAGGGATATATTTTGTCAACTGTCCAAGTCTGTTATGTGGCTTGAGGTGACACGTCAACTGGCTCGCAGCCGAGTGTGGCATTGATGCTATTTATTGTGTCCAATGGTGTGACAGGCTGAATTCACTCCCCTTGACTGTGCTGGTTTGTGACTTCGAAATGCTTGCATTGCAATTATATACTTTTTCCAAAAGGAACTCCTTTTGATTCATTGCCAAAGTGCTTTGACAAGCCAGCCTCTTTTTTTTCCAGTGGTTACCAATAGAAGACGAGAGGGTGATTATATATTTGGACTCAAAACAAGCCACAGTCTCGACTATTTCATACGGAAAGAAGGAGAAACTGTGGGTGCCTTGCCGTGGTGCGTTACAACATACAGTAAAGTCTCGTTATATCGATATCGGATATATCGATAGTCCCGGTTATATCGATACTATTTCTATGCAGCACTGAGAAAATTACATGCAAACAGGGTCGGATATATCGATAGTCCCGGTTATATCGATATTTTTTCGGACTCCCTTGAATATCGATATAACGAGACTTTACTGTATTTACATAAGTGGAGAAACCAGTGTTTAGCAACTCAAACAAAATAAGTACAGTGGGGCCTTGGCGTACGCACTTAATTGGTTCCCAGACAGAGTGTGTAAGGTGAAAAGTGTGTATCCCAAAAATTAATTTCCCATAGGAAACCATTAAAATGAGAACAATCCGTTCCCAGGTCTCTATAAAACATAATTTTCAACTAAATAAGCTTTAAAACTACAAACAATATAACTTATTCTGTGTATAATAAATATGCTATTGTTTTGTAATGAAAGAAATACACTGCACTATATAATAAAGTCGTTTTATTTACCTTTGTGATGGTCGTTGATGGCTTGATGGAATGGGGTGGCAGGTCGGAGAGAATTGCTGTTTGGAAGGAGTCACATTCCATAAGGACCGTAATTAAAGAAATACACTGCACTATATAATAAAGTCGTTTTATTTACCTTTGTGATGGTCGTTGATGGCGTGATGGAATGGGGTTTAGACTTCTATTCCTGTGTTATGAAAATCCGGTTAGGCATCTTTTTCCAAAAAAGGCCAGTCTCATCTGCATTAAATAATTGCTGAGGAACGTAGCCTTCTTCTTTCACCATTTCGAGGTGAATTTCGAAATGGTGAACTTCTAGGTTGCAACATGACGATATCAGAGTGAATTAGCCGTGCTTTCTCGGATATAATTGCTTTATTCACGCTGTCGCCGGCTAGCTGCTTTTCGTTAATCCAAATTAACAGAAGTTTTTCAACCTCTTCTATTGCCCGAGAGCGTTGCTTTGACAGCACGGAAACACCTTTAGCAACACACGCACCTTTAATAGCTCCTTTGTTGCGAAGGATGGTACCAATGGTGGACTTAGCATATTGCTACTGGGCCGTTAAGTCAGACAAACGCAACTTCGTTCGCGTTTCACAATGATCTCCTTCTTCTCCTCGACTGTAATTTTGTTTTGTGTCTTCTTCGGGTGAACACGAGCCTATGGTGGGGTCTTTTTCGGTCCCATAACAGCAAAAGTATCCGTGATAAATCCTTGAAGACGAACGACGTGTGCACTCAGAGAAAGGGGGTGTGGAAAGGTAGGCCGGCTTTCGTGCTGTTCGGTCGTGTGGTTTGGTGTTTTTCCCCCGAAAATTACTCCACCAGCCGTGGTGAGGCGGCGCTCTGTGTGTATCCCGAAAAGTAGTGCGTATGCCAAGGTTTAATTTTCATAAATGTAACGTTCATAAACCGTAAAGTTCGTAAGGCAAGGTGTTCGGAAACTGACGTCCCACGGTAATCAGTTCTGTTCAGTTAATTTAGTGACTTCATTTAGTCTTCATCCGCACTGAAATTTTTGGGTGCATATTTAAAAAAAAAAATATTCCCTAAAAATATTTGTACAGTTAATTAATGACTGATAAAACGCAATCACGTTCAATCGGTTACAAAGAACCACTCAAGTAACCTCCATTATTGTTATCAATATGAACTGACTAACTATTCATAACACACACACATTTTTTTCTCTGATTTTCAATGCAATCATTTGGTAAAAGAACCATTGGTGCAACAAACGTTCATACAAAGTCATAAAAACTCTCACTATTCTGAAACTTGCAGACCCATTTCCTGATGCAGTTTTCATAGTGAGTCATCATGGAAACAGTGACTCGGGGAAGAAATGTGACCTCTCTTATGTGAAGGAAAACCAATAAAAGAGCGAAAAGTTAGTCAGAGTGTTGCTGAACACAGTAAAAAGTCAAGGGAGTGGCATTTCCTATTGCTTTTAAGTTTGGGAACAACCACCCCCTAGATTTGCTTAAGACTTCCTGAATATTCAGCGTGAGTCTTAAAACGTAATATATAGCTATATGCAGTGCAATCTTTGTAAAATACGCTCAATAGAAGTCATTTGAAGTGATTTTACAAATTAAGGACACAACTTGTCCGGAGGCGTCGGTTGTCCTTTAACAATGCTGTAAAACGCATGTGGGGAAAACTACCCCCACTTCAACGAACACAAAGTCAAGACCGTTTTGAACATCATTAAAATAAACTCGCCATTCAAACTATATTTTTGACTTTTGCGTATGTTCGGAACTCCATGAACTCACTTTGTTGAGGTGGGGGTTCCTAGTGATGTCATAGCCGCGCTTCTTGGTGCTGACGCTCCCTTTGCGGCTCTCCCCGCCGTGGCAGACCCTCACAGCCTGAAAGGGGAATCCGCCGGCCGTGCGTCTACACAGATGCAATGCCGCTCTTCCAGTGAAGGAATTCATCCCGTCTGCCTGCGCGCAAACCAAAGCATGAACGCTCAAATCACTCGCAAGGCTAGAAACAAGCAATCACAACAACGCAATTTATATTAGTGATGGGAATTCCGGCTCTTTATAGAGAGTCGGTTCTTTTGGCTCCGCTCACGAAAAAGATCCGGCTCTTATGGCTGCCAAATGGCTCCTCAGTTTGTTTGTTTTTTTGCTTAAATTAACTAACTACCACAAAATCTTATAAAATTATGTGAAAAACGAATTACTCGGGGGATAAAGGACAAAAAAAAGTGGGCTCCATGTTCGACTCCTTAAGAACCGGCTCTCTTCGTTCACTCCGGGTCGTTCGAGAACGACACATCACTCATTTTATGCATGTAAACAAATTGCCTCGTGAAGCTTGATGGCCTTTTCTTTCAATCATACACCCCCCACCAAAAAACATCGAAAATTAAAAAGGAGAGGGGATATGAAGCCCTTTGAATCACCGCTTATATAATGGTGTCTATAACAAAAGGATTTCCGCGTTCGATGCTGCTAGCAAGCGGCTAACTAAGCACTCCTCCTTAACCTCAACCTTACCTGGTGACTAATAATGTTACGCCGTCGGGTCTGTGACTCTTATCTTCATTAGAGCCTTCTGTTGTTTGCAATGTAGACAATCTTAACGACCGGAGTGGATTTTAGAGGTGGATCTTGTAGAGGCAGCTGATCCCGGATCATTTGACATTGACTCTAGAGATGTTCCACGCAAAAAGACAGCCATGTCGTAATGGTCTACACAAAAAAAATGAGTTTGAGACTGTACCCATTCTTGTAAACTACACCGACTACCACTTAACGTAAACTTGTGTATATTTCGAATAATAACGTTAGTCACAACCAATTGTGAGGTATTTTTTATATGCGGAGGTTACTTGAACGCTTTTAAGGAAGTCAGATACAGGCGTTACCAAATCCTTGCAATTGACGTGTTTACATTGTGAATTATGTGTTAAAGTAAACAGATGTAACTCACTGTTATCTAAATGCCCAACACTAATTCGTCAAGTTCAAGCCAATTATTATTAAAATGAACAGACACAAGAGGTTTATAACGCGAAGAACGTTCATAATTAAACATCTTTGGTACGACTGTACTTCCTGAACCCCGAGATGACCAATCAGATCACAGTACCTCAGCCTTGGTAAAAACGTCATCGCAAAAAAGTCAACATTTGTGTATAGAGTATAAATTAGTACGCTATTACTTAGCATTTGAAAAATATTATTACTTGTTTTTATTATTTGAGGGTTTTTTGTGTTGATTTTAACATTTTGTGTTTCTTTAATGGCAGAAAGTGAACAGTCCCGTTTCGGGCATAAACAAAACACGTGTAAAATGGCGTCTTCTGGTGGACATTTTGACCAAATTCAAGTCCTTTACTCGTTAGGTCGAGCTCCAAACCAGCCCACAGTGGGTGGATTCAAATGTATTTATTCAAAACAAAAACATAACACACACGTAGAACAATATTACAGTAAAACTGATATGTAGAGTGGTTTCCTGCAAGGTCAGGTTTCCTCTTACAGTTACAGTAACACAGTTGTCATGGTTTTCAGTCTATTTATATTGCAAAGTCGAAAAAAACGAACGTTTTCCAATATTTTGACAATTAAAAGAAATGACACAACTCCTCAAATGATTAGCTTTGGCATAAAAACATTGACTTACTGCTAAAAATAACAAGTCCATCCTTAAAGGACAACCGACGTCACTTTTTTGTTTCTTAACTGACATCAGAAAAACGTTTTATAGCATCTAAAATACCCAAAACAGTATGATAGCAGTATGATATTTTTAGTCAAAAGCAAAACACCAATAAAAATGACTTAAAGTGTCTAAAAAGTATTTCAATTTGAAACCGGAAGTGGCCAGTTCAGAAGGTCCCGCCCCCAGTTCGTGACGTCACACCAAGACGTCGTGCCTTGCTCGAGAATCAACACAATGGCTTCAGATTCGGAGAATATGCTTTCTTGTTACACGTACAATTATCAATATGATTCAAATAGTTCTGAAGAGGAAAGCATACATGTTTGCAATCGATTAAATATCGTATTCCATGCCATTTTGAGGTATCTGGGGGCGGGAAATGTAGCACAAAAAGAGGCAGAAAATGGCGACAAAGCTCCTGTAATGCGCCAATGTGTCCTTTTTTTTCCAGTCAGAGGCATTCCTTCAGTGACGTAACGTACGGTCTCGTCACCAACTAAAAAAACAAGACTTCCTGAATATTCAGCGCCAGTCTTAAGACGTAAAATATCGCTACATGCGGTGGAATCTTTGTAAAATACGCTCAGTAGAAGTCATTTGAAGACATTTTACAAATTATGGACACAACTTGTCCGGAGACGTCGGTTGTCCTTTAAGTGACAAACAGAGAAAGATGCAGCTTACTTTTCCAGCTTTTGTTATCAAAGAAATGCTTCAGATGACTACGCTGGTGTTGCTACGGGAGCTCCTATCCTATGGACAGAAGACTCGGTTAGTTCAAGTGTCAAAAGGTTAAAAAAAAAAATTTAAAAAAAAGGAATGAGTAGTGTCATTAACTCATTCACTGCCATTCACGAATTTATTCGGGAATTGAAAATATGACGAAGAGCGCAAGGGCTGAATGAATCCAGGTTTTGTTTATTCTTGCTTGGGTGCTGATAAAACGCTGACCAGACCTCTGGCAATGTTTTTTCCCTTGCACAAGGGGGCAGCATTTCCCTTTTTTTCCATGTTAGCGCTTTGTTCCAGCTTCAGCTGTTGTTAAGCGCACCAGATAAATCAATATGTATGTATTGCATTTTATTTTGGACAGCCGCCCTGACGTGTGGCTGCCGCTGCTCACCCACAGAAAAAAATATCCTGTGACTGTAAAGTGTCCTTGAGAGTTTTTAAAGGTTTCTTATGCTGCATTGAATGTTTATGTAGGCCTAAATCGCAATACAGTGATACCTTGGCTTACGAACTTCCCAGACAGAGTGTGTAAGGCGAAAAGTGTGTATCCCAAAAATTAATTTCCCATAGGAAACCATTAAAATGAGAATAATCCGTTCACAAGTCCCCATAAAACATAATTTTCTACTTTCTAATTTTCTAAGCCTTAAAACGACACAAAATATACATATTTTAAGTATAATAAATGTGCTATGGTATTATAATTAAAGAAATAAACTGCACTGTATAATAAAGTCGTTTTATTTACCTTTGTGATGGTCGTTGAAGGCTTGATCAGCATTAAATACTTGATGAGGAACGTAGCCTTCTTCTTTCACCATCTTGAGGAATGATCCCTTGTAGGTGCTTTCTCTGCTATAATTTTACCTTGTTCCTCATCAATTACGTTCTGTTTAGCTGGGTTGCTAGCTTTTTGCATCAAGTGTACAGATGGCTTGTGCGGGTTATTTGTGGAGCCTGATTGATGGGATATTTTAACCTTGCAGTATACACTCTATACTATCAAAGTTGAAACGAGTCCAAATTTCACTGTTTTCTATCCATTTCATCACTCTCTCTGTCGTCTTCCTGTCTCTTTAATGTTTGACACCCCCCCACACTGCTACGTTCTAGACCAATCACGTGGCTTTAACCGAAGACTGGGGGCGGGGAATAGAGGACAAAAAAAAAAGTCGGCAGCCATTTTCTTTTTTGGAGAACGGGCTCGTTCACGAACGACACATCATTGTGGTGCTCCGTGTGTATCCCGAAAAATAGTTCGTATGTCAAGGTAAAATGTTGAAAAACGTAACGTTCGTAAACCAAAAAGTTCGTAAGCCAAGGGGATCGTAAACCGAGGTATCACTGTATTCCGTGCGAGCTGGAATTCAAGTGACAACACTGGAGTGGACACATTTTTGCACATCGTCTGGCAGTGAGTGAGTTAATCCTCACCATAAATTAGTGTAAACAAAGAGAATGTGCGCGAGTGTTTCTTACCGAAAGACGGATGTGGTTCCCGCGGTCGCCGCCGTATCCACGTTGGCTCTCCACAGAAGAGTAGCTGGGGGGTTTCTCGGCCCAATGCCTCTCTTTGGCCGCCCTTCGCCTGCCGCTGTCCTCTTCATCCGAGCTCCAGGAGCCTTCGTGGCGTGGCGGCGAGTAGCTTCTCTCCCTTCGCGTGTTTCTGCTCTGCAACTCTTCCATCAAGTTGTCGCGGCTGCGAGTCCGAAGCCTGGACTCGACGCTGCTCTGGTCTCTGTGGACGCGGTGGTGGTTCCCTCTTCCTTGCCTCAATTCCCATTCGGAGTCGTCGCTGTATTCCCGTCTTGGAGGTGAACGGTCTCTGGATCGGCGTTGTTGAACGCCCCTTCGAGAGGGGTCGGTACTACTACTGGACTGGCTGGAAAAGCGGATCCCGCCTCTGTCTGGCCGGCCACTTCGGGAGAAGCTTGGAACACGCTGGATGATGGGAGGTAGGGTGACCACCCTTCTCTCCGTGCCCCTGACGCCCATCTCATCGAGGGCCGATAGCATGCTGGGGGGTCCGGGGGTGTAGGGCACAACGGGAGGCGGCGGCTGAGGCTGAAGCACTCGCGGGGGCACATTCTGAACGGGATGCACGGGGACGTCCAGCCCCCTCACCTGATTCTCCAGGTAATCCAACACATGGCGGTTGCTGTGAAGACTGCCCGCAGCGCTGCCATTCGGGTGGAGCTGCGGAAGCATCACGGGGGACAGCTGCATGGGTGCCATGGCAAAGTT
The DNA here is from genome assembly GCF_051943395.1 of Hippocampus bargibanti. Lineage (NCBI taxonomy): Eukaryota > Metazoa > Chordata > Actinopteri > Syngnathiformes > Syngnathidae > Hippocampus > Hippocampus bargibanti. Next base: position 24,476,694 of record NC_142741.1, read on the forward strand.
TTGTTTACTTGGGTCCGAGTATGAGCCTGGAAAAAAAAACAAAAACAAAAACAACAACGGAAAATGAAGTTACGTCTTTCTCCTAAATTAACTCATTCACCGCCATTCACACATTTATTCGGGAATTGAATTTATTTTTTGTGACTTGGGTGCCGAAAAAGCGCCGGCCAGAACTCTAGCAATGTTGTTTTCCTTCCACAAGGGGCCAGCATTTTCCTTTTGTCCATGTTAGCGCTTTGTTCCAGCTTCAGCTAGCGCTATATAAACCAATATGTATGTATTGCTTTGTATTTTGGACAGCCGCCCTCATTTCAAGCTCATATAACTCCAGACCCATATAACTTAATAATTAACTCTTTTTCTGATGAAAGAAGAGAGAGTAACGTTTCTTACGCTGCAATACAACCTATAACCAATTATCCGCACACACAAAAATCCTGTGACTGTAAAGAGTCCTTGAGTTTTGAAAGGCACTTCAAAATAAAATGTATTATTATTATTATTATTATTATTATTATTATTATTATTATTATTATTATTAGCTAGCTTTCTATCTATTTGAATTATTCTGTGTTGAGTGAACGCTGGCGCGTGTGACTGCCGCTGCTCACCCACAGAAAAACGGATCTAGTGACTGTAGTGACCTTGAGAGTTTTGAAAGGCGCTTACAAATGAAATGTATTATTATTATTATTATTATTATCATACTAATGATAATAAGTATAATAACAATTATAATTATAATAAGTATTATGAGTAATCATAATTATAATATTAATTAATGATAATTATTATTTATTATTATTATTTATGATTAAATATTATTAAGTAGTATTATTCATTATTATGATTAATTATGCTTAATTATGATGATCAATTATGATTATTACTATTCTTAATTATTGATAATTATGATTATTATTATTATGATTTATTATTATGATTTATTATGATTATTATTAACCAGCCATCCATCGTGCCACACTCGCTATTCTCATCTGCTTTTCAATTCTGGATCTGTGGCCGGAAAGTAAAAATCATATGGCCCTTTGTCTTTCAAAATAAAATCATAGGATGCATTCAAGACAAAGAAATGACTTTTTTTTCCCAGAGTTACCTGAATACAACATGGGGACACCCTGGATGGAGTTGTTGGAGCTGATAGGAGCGTAAATAGGTTGGCCGTGCACCCAAGGAGCCATGGCTCTCTTGGCATCACGCAACATCCTATGTTGCATCACCGCTACGAACAAAGCAGAGATGAAATTCAATAATAATAATAATAATAATACCATAGCACATTTATTATACATAAAATAAGGTACAGTGAGACCTCAACTTACGAACTTAATTGGTTCCCAGACAAAGTGTGTAAGGCGAAAAGTGTGTATCTCAAAAAAAAAATTCCCATAGGAAACCATTAAAATGAGAATAATCCGTTCCCGGGTTTTCATAAAATATAGTTTTTAACTAAATAAGCCTTAAAACTACACACAAAATACCTTATTCTATGTATAATAAATGTGCTATTGTATTGTAATGAAAGAAATACAGTGCATTGTGGGTTTTCTTCGGTCCCATCATAGTAAAATTATCAGCAAAAAGCTCCAAGTAGGCGATCGACGTGTGCATTCAATGAGAGGGGGTGTGCAAAGTAGCGCCGGCTGGAGCGCTGTTCGATCGTGTGCTTCCGCCGAAGATCACTCCGCCAGCCGTGGTGGGTGTGTATTATGAAAATAGTGCTTATTATAAGGTTTAGTTTTCATTAGAGGTTCTTAAGACGAAAAGTTTGTAAGATAAGGTGTTTGTAAGTTGAGGTCTCACTGTATATTGTGTGTAGTTTTAAAGCTTATTTAATTGAAAATTATGTTTTATGCGGACCTGGGAACGGATTATTCTCATTTTAATGGTTTCTTATGGAAAATTAATGTTTGGAATACACACTTTTCGCCATACACACATTTTCTGGGAACCAATTAAATCCGTAAGCCAAGGTATCACTGTACTTCAATAAAGACTCAAGTCAGAGTACTGCATTTGGACCCAATATTCCCGTGTACCTTTTTCCGGGCAGCAGCAGGTTTCGGGACAGCAAGGGCAGCGTACGTAACAGCAGCACTTTTGCGGGCAGCACTGACAGCAACATATGCACAAGAGCATAATGAGCAGCAGGGCGCCCAGGATGATTAACAGCACCGTTAGCCAATCTGGCACACAGCATCAAATATTCAGGATTAAAATAACAACCAAACAACAACAAAAAAACAACAACCAGGAATTTTCACTGGTAATACTTGGTTGAAAGTATTTGCAGTCAATTACGCTATATAGCTGGCTAGCTATTAGCTATCTATTCGTTATGTATTAGCTATCTATTCGATATGTATTACCTATCCATTCACTATGTATTAGCTATCTATTCGCTATGTATTAGCTATCTATTCGTTAGCTATCTAGCAATCTATTTTAGCTACTTCTGGGTTGAGTGAACGCTGGCGGGTGTGGTCGCCGCTGCTCACCCACAGAAAAAAACTTATGCTGTGACTGTGAAGTGACCTTGAGAGCTTTGAAAATAAAATGTATTATTATTATTATTATTATTGTTAATTGAGCAGATGTAGGCAATCCATCAGCTATGCGTCTTCAGTTGACCTCATTCAAGATGTCTTGAAAATAGCTAGCTATCTTGTTATCTAGCTATTTTGCTAGCTACTGTATCTATTAGGTATATAGCTGGCTAGCTATTAGCTATCTATTCGCTAGGTATTGGCTATCTATTCACTGGGTATTAGCTATCTATTAGCTATATAGCTGGCTAGCTATTAGCTATCTATTCGCTAGGTATTGGCTATCTATTCACTGGGTATTAGCTATCTATTAGCTATTTAACCGTTGTCTGAAAGCTTTTGTGGGATAAAGTGAGGGTGCTTACGATACACGATGAGCTTAACTTCTCGATCCGAGTCACCCGATGTGTCCCCGGCGGCATCGATGGTGCAGAAGTATACGCCATTATCCCACCACATCACCTCAGTGATAACCAGATCAGCCTCTACGGGGAACAGAATGAGGTTATTTAAAATGTGCGCGTTAAATCATTAAAGGACAAGCGACACCATTTTTTTGTTTCCTAACTGATATCAGAAAAACGTTTAATAGCATCTAAAATACCCAAAACACGCTGGATGATGTTTTTAGTCAAATGCAAAACACCAATACAAATGACTTAAAGCACAGGTGTCAAAGTCAAGGCCCGCGGGCCAAATCCGGCCCACCACATCATTTTTTTCGGCCCGCGAAAGCAAATCAAACTTGTTAAATTCCATGATGATTGCTAAAATCTGAGCCAAAATTTCATATTTTTGGATGTCAACCACAATAAAAGTCATTATTCTTGACTTCAGATTTGAAAACGAGTCATTCATTAATTTGCTGTGTGCTCTATATGTAATATTTGAAGGGATTTAAACATTCTAATGGCTTCCCCAAATTCATAACGGCCCTCGAGAGGAAACCATAACTACAATGTGGCCCGCGGCAAAAAATAACTTTGACACCCCTGACTTAAAGTGTCCCAAAACTGCCACAAAATCAGCTCGGAACTGAGCAGATTTAGAAAGTCCCACCCCCTTGTTCGTGATGTCACCATTGGTCACACATTGCCTTGCTCCAGAATCAAAACAATGGCTTCAGAGAGTTCAAATTCGGAGAAGATGCTTTCTTGTTACTCATCCAGTTTATGAATATGATTCAAATAGTTCCGAAGAGGAAAGCATACATGTTTGGAATTGATTAAAGAAGTCCTTCCGTATCAAATCGAGCCGTCTGGACTCTAAAGTAGCGCCCAGATAATGCAGAAGATGGCCCCCAAGCTCCCTTGGAAATGGGCTGATTTGTCCGCTGGGAATTTGTGTCAACTAGTATCAAATAGTAGTCTTGGTGCAACACACAACGATTCACCATCGCGTTATTTATGTGTTTTCCTTCTAATTTCGCCATCAACACGGATCAACACGTTTTCAGACCAAACAGAAGTACCCAAAATTCATTGTGTGTCGCTTTCTCTGTCAGGGGCGTTCCCTCCGTGACGTCACTTAGGGGATCGTCATCAACTCGAAAAACAAGACTTCCTGAATATTCAGCGCGAGTCTTAAAAGGTCAAATATAGCTATATGCGGTGGAATCTTTGTAAAATGCGCTGAGTAGAAGTCATTTGAAGTGATTTTACAAATCATGTGGTGTCGGTTGTCCTTTTATAGTGTTTTGCTTTATCCGTAAACTTACTGTTTTGAATGGTAATTTTGCGGTTCCGGTATTCGACACCCAGCATGGGCTCATTGAAGCCTCTCTTTTGGACCACCGTGCGGACCGTGCGCTGGCGATCCGGGCAGTCGTTGGCTGGGTCCTGACCCAGTTGGAGTGCGGCCTGGTAGCCTTCACGGACATACAAGGGTTAGAATTATTTATTCATAGAATTAAAAAAAAAAGCCAGACTGCAAATTTAATGGCAGGTATGCCACACTGTTTAGCTCATATTGTCAATTGATAAAGGAAACTAGCTAGCTAGATGGATAGCTAGCTAGATAGCTATCTAGCTATCTAACTAGCTAGCCAGCTATCTGAGTCAGGAAACATTAGGAAGCTATCTATTAGCTATCTATTAGTATCCATTAGCTAGCTGGCTAGCTATTAGCTGTCTAGCTAGCTGGAAGCTGCCTAGATGTTGGCTATCTGCCTATCCGCTATTTATTTGATATCCATTAGCTAGCTAGCTATTAACTGTCTAACTGGCTAGCTGTTGGCTATTTGGCTCTCTATTTACTATTTATTTGCTGTCCATTAGCTAGCTAGCTTTCTATCTATTTGAGTTACTTCGGGGTCGAGTGAACGCTGGCACATGTGGCTTCCGCTGCTCACCCGCAGAAAATGTTATCCTGTGACTGTAAAGTGACCTTGAAAGTTTTGAAAGGTGCTTAGAAATGAAACGTATTATAATTATTATTATCAAATAGATAGAAAGCTAGCTAGCTAGCACATAGCTAATAGATAGCCAGCCAGATAGCTAGCTAGATAGCTAGTCAGCCAATAGATAGCTAGCTTGATAGGCTACATACGCAGCTAGCCAGCTACCTCAAATAGATAGAAAGCTAGCTAGCTAATACATAGCTAATAAATAGCCAGCCAGATAGCTAGCTAGATAGCTAGTCAGCCAATAGATAGCTAGCTTGATAGGCTACATACACAGCTAGCCAGCTAACTCAAATAGATAGAAAGCTAGCTAGCTAATACATAGTTAATAGATAGCCAGCCAGATAGCCAGCCAGATAGCTAGCTAGATAGCGAGTCAGCCAGTAGATAGCTTGATAGGCTACAAACGCAGCTAGCCAGCTAACTCAAATAGATAGAAAGCTAGCTAGCTAATACATAGCTAATAGATAGCCAGCCATATAGCTAGCTAGATAGCGAGTCAGCCAGTAGATAGATAGCTTGATAGGCTACATACGCAGCTAGCCAGCTAACTCAAATAGATAAGAAGCAAGCTAGCTAATACATAGCTCATAGATAGCCAGCCAGAAAGCTAACTAGATAGTTAGTCAGCTCATAGATATATAGCTCGATGGGCTAGATAGGCAGCCAGCTAGCCAGACAGCTAATAGATGTACATGTACAACTAGAGAGAGTACTACATATGTTAAATTTGTACACCTGACAGCTGCGTAGTGCGGTTGCAAAAAAAGCATAATGCATGTAGATCACCGGGCTTTGCCAAAACGTGATTCATTTTTCTATAAAATTCATTCAGAAGGTAAACAAACTGGGGGGGGGGGGGTTATCTGATTGCATTGAACATAGAAATTCCATTCGATTCTGTGATTCCCACCCAAGGAGAAAGATGGAATTGCAAGGACTTACTTGTGGAGTAGTACTCCAGAATTGGATCTTTACAGAAGGATTTAAATCTCCAGGTAATAAGGACATCCTGTGGGTTTGCAGAGGTGGAGAAGTCGCAGCGAAGGATGACAGATGCAAACAACATGGTGCTTCTTTCTGTCTCTGGAACAATCACCTGGATGCACAGCAGCTCTGATGGACAAAAAAAAAAAGACAACGTCTTCAAATAAACAATTCTCAAGTCGTTTGATCTGCAATGTTTACTCGAGACTGATGTCGTCATTGCTGGATGGCTATAAATGTGACAGAACAGGTTAATACGAAGGAGATGCTTTCTTATTACTCATCCAGTTATGAATATGATTCAAATAGTTCTGAAGAGGAAAGCATACATGTTTGCAATCGATTAAAGAAGTTCTTCAGGAGCAATTTGAGCCGTCCAATGTAGCGTCCCAGAAAATGCACAAGATGGCGCCCAAGCTCCGTTGGAAATGGGCGGATTTGTCTGCTGGGAATTTGTGTCAACTAGTATCAAACAGTAGTCTCGGTGCAACACACAACAATTCACCATCGCGTGATGTAATTTTCCTTCTAATTTCGCCATCAACACGAAGTTTTCAGACCAAACAAGTACAGCGAAGGACTGCTACAATGCGTCTTTTTTTCCGTCAGGGGTGTTCCTTCAGTGACGTCACGTACAGACACGTCACCAACTCAAAAACAAGACTTCCGAAATATTCAGTGAGAGTCTCAAAACGTCAAATATAGCTATATGCGGTGGAATCTTTGTAAAATACGCTCAGTAGAAGTCATTTGAAGTGATTTTACAAATTACGGACACAACTTGTCTGAAGCCGTCGGTTGTCCTTTAAGTAGAGTACGCTTAGTGGAGCAAAGTGTCACTAATGATTTTTGACCAAAGCCTTGTATAGTGTTTGTGAAAGCAGACTCATTCCTGTAAAATTACAACTAAAGACATGACTATAATGAGTTCAGGCACTTGCTGAACAATGTAAACAATCATTTAAAAAAATATGGGAGAACCAGTTCCGACAGTGTCGATTAGTAAAGGTGTCAAGTACAGTGATATCTTGGCTTACGAACTTAATTGGTTCCCAGACAGAGTGTGTAAGGCGAAAAGTGTGTATCCCAAAAAATAAATTCCCATAGGAAACCATTAAAATGAGAATAATCCATTCCAAGGTCCCCATAAAATATGTTCTACTTTCTAATTTTCTTAAAACTACACAAAATATACCTTATTTTATGTATAATAAATGTGCTATGGTATTATCATTAAAGAAATAAACTGTATTGTATCATAAAGTCGTTTTATTTACCTTTTTGATAGTCGTTGATGGCTTGATGGAATGGATAGCTTTTGCCTCAAGTGTCTCAAGGAGCTCTAGGTTGACATATTGGAAGTTGTGAAATTGCGTGACAAAATGAATAGAAAACAGTGAAATTTGGACTCGTTTGAACTTTGATAGTTCAAAAGCAGAGTGTAGACTGCAAGGTCAAAATATCCCATCAATCAGGCTCCACAAACTACCCGCACAAGCCATCTGTACACTTGATGCAAAAAGCTATCAACCCAGCTAAACAGAACACAATTGATGAGGAACAAGGTAAAATTATGGCAGAGAAAGCAGCTTCAAGGGATCATTCTTCAAGATGGTGAAAGAAGAAGGCTATGTTCCTCATCAAGTGTTTAATGCTGATGAAACCGGCCACTCCATTCCATCAAGCCTTCAACGACCATCACAAAGGTAAATAAAACCACTTTATTATATAGAAACAGTTTATTTCTCTAATTACGAGACCATAGCACATTTATTATACATAAAATAAGGTCTATTTTGTGTAGTTTTAAGGCTAAGAAAATTAGAAAGTAGAAAATTATGTTTTATGGGGACTTGGGAACGGATTATTTTCATTTTAACGGTTTCCTATGGGAAATTAACTTTTGGGATGCCCAGTTTTCGCCTTACACACACTTTCTGGGAACAAATTAAGTTCGTAAGCCAAGGTATCACTGTATATCCACAATGGTGCTCGAGGCGATATGGTCACGTGATGCATGCGGCCTTGCCCTAGTTGCAACTGTTGATTATTAACTTCAGTCTTGTTTGTTTTCATGATTTCGCCCTGTATCGGTTTAAAAAAGATATATATTCATGGGCCAACTTAGTGAGCAAGTTAGAAAAAGCCGTTCAAATGCATAAAAGGCTCACCTGTTGGAAGGTACACCACCAGCAGCAGCAGCAACAGAGTCGAGCGTATCATATTTCCCATCACCGCGTATTGTTCCCTCTATTCTTCCACTACAGCGTCGCCGTTGATGTTCCAAAATCCACTCAAACCTTCCAATGTGGCCGATGAAAATCGTTCCACATCGTCGAGCAAAGTTTCCCTCCCTCAGGAAAACATGTTATTCGAAAATCGTAAACTGTATCGTTCGAAAAGAGGACAAAAGCACTTGTATGTTCCCACAGGTGCACAGGAGTGTGCAGTCTCCCACCCCCGTAAATGCGTCACGGACTCCGCCCCTTCCAACAAGTAGTGTACAAGGAAATCTATCACTTGGAATTAAAATGTATATTTACATTCGTTTACGGACTAATATAGAATAGAATATATAAAAAATGTACGTTGAATAAAATGTGGTGAACATTTTCGTCTGAGCAAAAAAAAATTGATTCTACAGGTACCGAAAGTATTTAGGCAAAAAGGGGTTTAACTTAAAGGACAAGCGACGCCATTTTTTTGTTTCCTAACTGACATCAGAAAAACGTTTTAGAGCATCTAAAATACCCAAAACAAGCAGGCTGATATTTTTAGTCAAATGGAAAACACCAATAAAAATGACTTAAAGTGTCCAAAACGACTTCAAATTAGCACCGGAAATGGCGAGTTTCAGAAGGTGCCGCCCACTTGCTCGAGATTCAAAACAATGGCTTCAGATTCGGAGAAGATGCTTTCTTGTTCCTCATCCAGTTATGAATATGATTCAAAGAGTTTAGAGGGAAGCATAAATGTTTGCAATCGATTAAAGAAGTCCTTCCGGATCATTTTGAGGCATCTGGTCGTCACGTCAGGAATCGTCACCAACTCAAACAAAAACAAGACTTCCTTAATATTCAGCGCGAGTCTTAAAACGTAAAATATAGCAATATGCGGTGGAATCTTTGTAAAATACGCTCTGTAGAAGTCATTTGAAGTGATTCATTTGAAGTTAAGGACACAACTTGAAGTCATTTTACAAGTTAAGGACACAACTTCGTTTTCGACAACGTCGATTGTCCTTTAAAGGGGGAGGGCATGTTTAGAAAGCATTCAACCAAATAAAATGTTCCAACTCTTATCTAAAAATCGACCACATTTTCATTTATTTTGTAATAAAAACACTCAAAGTTTATGAAATAAGTCACCACCGACACCCTGCAGTTAAAACACGAACAAAGTAGGCACAACAAAAAACAAGTATTTGTCTTATTTGAACAGTGCAAATTTCAATAAATGCAACTTACAGTATTGACAAACAAGAAGATATATCTATATCTATACATTAACTCAAGGCACAAATAAAAAATACAAATACAAAAAAAAAACAGTTACACTGTTACAATAATAAAAGTGTAGCATCCAAAGGTGATGGACGCCCTGGCAAAGTCCTTCCAGTCTAGAAAGTAGTTAATCTGGCGTATTCTGTCTTGCAGAAAGGATGGCGTGAGACCATCATGTTGATGGTGGAGAAGCAATGGTCACAGTATGAGAGTGTTCCTGCTCAGTGTTGTGCTCTGTGGAGGAAAGATAGTGAAAGAAAGAACCACGTGTTAGAGAGGAGAGCATGCATTCATGATGGAGACAATGGAGGGGAGGAGAAGTTGTGGAAGCGTGAAACTAGCAAGTCATTGGAAAATAATTGATGTTCAGAGGTGGAAGCAAGCAATTGCTACATCGAAATCTCCCTAAGGAACATAAGAATAACATTCTAATAATACATTTTATTTCTAAGCGCCTTTCAAAACTCTCAAGGACACTTTACAGTCACGGGATAAGATTTTTTTTTTCCTGCGGGTGAGCAGGGGCAGCCATTCGCGCCAGCGTTCAGTCAAGTCGGAAGTAATACAAACCCACATCACATGGATCATATCTAAATCGCCTTCTATTATGACATAATTTTGCTAAAAAAGAGCTTATAATTAATTGATACAACCTAGAGTTAATGACAATCCCCTACGTGATGTCACATTTGGAACGCCCCCTGACAGAGAAAGCGACACACAATGCATTTTGGGTACTTTGTTTGGTCTGAAAACACCGTGTTGATCGCGAAATTAGAAGAAAAACGACATAAATAATGCGAAAAGCGTGTATCCCAAAAATTAATTTCCCATAAGAAACCATTAAAATGAGAATAATCCGTTCCCAGGTCCCCATAAAACAGAATTTTCTACCTTCTGATGTTGTAAGACTTAAAGGACAACCGACGCCTCCGGACAAGTTGTGTCCATAATTTGTAAAATCACTTCAAATGACTTCTACGGAGCGCATTTTACAAAGATTCCACCGCATATAGCTATATTTTACCTTTTAAGACTCATGCTGAATATTCAGGAAGTCTTTTTTGCGAGTCGGTGATGATTCCTGAAGTGACGTCACGGAGGGAACGCCCCTGACCGAGAAAACGACACACAAGACATTTTGGGTACTTTGTTTGCTCTGAAAATTTCGTGTTGATCCGTGTTGATGGCAAAATTAGAAGGAAAACACATAAATAACGCAATGGTGAATCATTGTGTGTTGCACCAAGACTACTATTTGATAATAGTTGACACAAATTCCCAGACGTCAATTTTTCTCCCGCTACAAATAACTCACCAAGTTCGCTTTCCTGTTTATCTCCTGTGGTGCGAGGGACATCCCCTGCTTGGATCGTGTGTGAGAGGAAGCCCTCATGGTAGACTCTGAATTGTCACGGTACTCTGTTCTCACAGATCCTCTGGTACGGTACCAGCGCTCCGCCTCGTCCTCGGGATATGGAGGCAAAGGGTCGTCCTCATCCGGGCGGTGGCTAGGTGAGCGGCTGTAGAAGCCTTTGGAGGGAGTGTCGCTATCTTCAGCTAGCCTAGCGGCGCTCCTGTCCCCCTTTGCTTTCCTCTCCATCACGTAAGTTAGGAAAGCGCCATCATAGTCCCCGTAGTAATCGGGTTGAAGTTCGCCGTCCCACGTGCCTCTTCTTTTCTGAGGTAAGGTGTTAGCGGCATCCCAGCCGTCGTCATCATCTCTATGGCTACGTCTCGAAGGAAGGCGGTAATCTCCGGTATCCAGCGGCTCGCCGCGACGACTGCGGTAGTTGTAAGAGCGTGCAAAATCCTCCAGCTCGTCAAGTGAGCCCGTACGGCCTCTCCTGCCAAACGATTTTCTCGGGATGCGCTGCGAGGAAGTGTTCAACCTGTGTTAACGGACGGGATATGCATCAAAGGATTGACTCAAACTTTTTTGATTAAAAAAAAAAAACTAAACATCACACAAAAGGTCATTCAGAATTGTTTTTTTAGGTTGAACTTTGCACTTTTTTTGTCGCTTTTATTCACAAAATTGAGATACCATCAGTTTAACTTGAAACAAGACATCGCTATCTGGCAGTCGTGGTCGTAAGTACGGGTGGTCGTAACTCGTGCCGGTTGTAAATCGGATGTTACCTGTATTTTTCTATTTGTAGTCAACGCTAAAGTGATGTTAGTCAATGATTACATTGAAATTTTTTCATTCGACGTCCGGCTACTGGTGCAACTGCTTACTTCGCCATCTCTTTTTTTGTCTCTCATTCATCTTTCACAGCCTTGTGGACTGTTGGAATTGATACAATTCCAATGCAACTTTGCATTTATGCATGTCGTAAATTTCAAATAATTCTATAAAATTCTTAAATAGTCAATAAAGTGATGGGCTTTTCAGAATAAAAGCACCTCCTATCCAGTTTATCATCAGAGTAGTTGGCTCGTTCCCCGCCGTGTCTTCTGCTGTGTGCGTGCGGAAGCGTTTTCATCACCCGATCGTCAGCGTCGGCAATGGGCGGCAGCGCCTTCACGTGGACGGTGTGGTAGGCTCGTCGAAAATCACCATTTCCTCCCTCGTGGAGAGAGCTGAGTTCTGACAGGCTTGCGGCTGTTTGGACACACAAATCGCAATTTTAAAGGACAGCCGACGCCATTTTTTTGTTTCCTAACTGACATCAGAAAAACGTTTTATAGCATCTAAAATACACAAAACACGCAGGATGATATTTTTAGTCAAATGCAAAACACTAAAATAAATGACTTAAAGTGTCCAAAATCTGCAAAAAATTGACCTGTGAATTGGGCATTTTCAGAAAGTCCCGCCCCCAGTTCATGACGTCACACCAAGACGTCACACCAAGACGTCTTGCATTGCTAGTGAATCCAAACAATGGCTTCAGATTCGGAGAATATGCTTTCTTTTTACACATCCAGTTATGAAAATGATTCAAATAGTTCTGAAGAGGAAAGCATACATGTTTACGATCGATTAAAGAATTTATTCCGTTGCCATTTGGGGGGGGGGGGCGATGTAGCACTAAAAAAGAGGCAGAAAATGGTGACAAAGCTCCGTGTGAGGAGCCCGTTTCCACAGGCTGATATGATAAATTCCTTACATGGAGCTTGGTCGCCCTCTTCTGGCTCTTTTTGGTGCAACATGACGTTTTCAGACCAGCCAAATGCATTGACGTGATGGAAGGACTGCTACAATGTGTCCTTTTTTCGGTCAGGGGCGTTCCTTCAGTGACGTCACGTACGGACTCGTCACCAACTCAAAAACAAGACTTCCGGAATATTCAGCGCGAGTCTTAAAAGGTAAAATATAGCTATATGCGGTGGAATCTTTGTAAAATACGCTCAGTAGAAGTCATTTGAAGCCATTTTACAAATTATGGACACAACTTATCCGGAGATGTCGGTTGTCCTTTAAGAGATACAATGAACACTTTTGTCGATTGTTGATTTTAATGAAACTCACCAGCCAGTTTCTTTTCCAATGTTGGAATCGAGGCGATCGAAGGGACGGAGACAACAGAGGTGAGATTTGCCCCCGGGTGTGATACAGGCGCCAGAGGGATGGCAGTAGGAACGATGTACGGATACATTTGCATCTGAGTGGGCAACCCGCTCTTCCCTTTCTTCCCGGCTTCGTACACTGCATGATGAGAGAAAGCGCTTCAAGACTTGACGTGTGAACCAACGTCAAATGCATTTGTTGGAGATGACATTTGAAGCTTACGTACGGTGCCGAGGGCAACAACAGGTCTCGGGGCAGCAGCAACATTTCACGTAGCAGCAGCAGGAGTGCGGGCAACACTGGCACCAGCAGATTCCCATCAACAGCACGAACAAGAGGCTGCCCGAAGCCACGCAGATTACGAATACCCACTCTGTAATCCAGACACAAACATACGCAAAGACTTTAAATGGATTGACAATGTTGACGTGCTGCTGACGGATTGTGTTAGTGTGTCGCTGCACTTTTTACAATGTGCATAATTTAGCCACTCTCTCCTTTAATACTCTTTCATTCTTATCTCTTTCCTCTCTTTGTGCAGTGATACCTCGGTTTACGAACTTAATTGGATACCAGACAGAGTGTGTAAGGCGAAAAGTGTGTAACCCAAAAATTAATTTCCCTTTTGGCCAGCGCTTTATCGGCACCAAAGCATGAATAAATTCATGAATGGCAGTGAATGAGTTAAATGTTGACTTGCAAGATTTAAACATGAACAATAACATTTTGTCAAGCATTTTGGACGTACAGTGAGATCTCAACTTGCAAACACCTCAACTTACAAACTTTTCGTCTTACAAACATCAAATTTCTGAAAATTAAACCTTATAATAAGCACTATTTTCATAATACACACCCACCATGGCTGGCGGAGTGATCTTCGGCGGAAGCACACGACCGAACAGCACCAGAGGTTAAGTTACCAACACTCCTTATGGAAAGTGACTCTCCTTCCATAAGCCATCAACGACCATCAAAAAGGTCAATAAAACGTTATTTTACAGCACAGTTTATTTCTTTAATTACAGTCCTCATGTAATGCGCCTCTCTTTCCAAACAGCAATTCCCTTTGACCTTCAACGCCATTCCATCAAGCCATCAATGACCATCACAAATGTAAATAAAGTGACTTTATGATACAATGCAGTGTATTTCTTTCATTACAATACAATAGCACATTTATTATACATATAATAAGTTATGTTGTGTGTAGTTTTAAGGCTTATTTAGTTGAAAAGTATATTTTATGGAAACCCGGGAACGGATTATTCCCATTTTAATGGTTTCCTATGGGAAATATTTTTTGAGATACACACTTTTAGCCGTACACACTCTATCTGGGAACCAATTAAGTTCGTAAGTTGAGGTCTCACTGTATTTACAAATGGACACAAACACAAATGAAGAATACACATTAATTTCATTGACATTTTTCAGATGTGGTGGGACAAAAGAATTAAAAGAAGATGAAATGCGTTTCACGTAAAGCAGGGGTGTCAAAAGTCATTTTTTGCCACGGGCCACATTGTCGTTACGGTTTCCTCCCAAAGGTCGTTATAAATTTGGGGAAGCCATTAGAATGTTTCATCCCCTCCACATATTACATATAGAGCGCACGACAAATTGAGAGTTTTCAAATCTGAAGTCAAAAATAATGACTGTTATTGTGGTTTACATGGGACAATTTGACATTTTGGTTCGGACTTTAGCAGGCATTCTGGAATTTCACAGGTTTGATTTGCCTTCGCGGGCCGAATAAGATGATGTGGCGGGCATGATTTGGCCCACGGGCCTTGACTTTGACACCTGTGGCATAAAGGTTTTGAGAAAAAAAAGGAAGAAAAGATAAAGGAAAGCTGATTTAGTGAGACATGAAGCGCTGACAACTGGTCAAAATATCAGTTGAATACATTCACCTGTGAGAGTAAAACAAAAAATGAAAAAGGTATTAATAAAAGAAGTAGGCGTTAAGCATAGACCTAAAGAAAAGTGTTGAAAATGTACCTGGCATAATCTCCATGTCAAACTCAGGCAAGATATCGGCCTGCTCAGAGGTCCTGCCTGCAGAGAGACGGAAATAAGCGGGAAAGGTCCGCAGAGGGCGCGGGAAGCAGAAGAGGGATTCAGGTAAGATACGGCCAAATTGGAAGATATTGTCAAATTCATAGTCAGCAGGGTTTGGGGGTCATTAATTAGATGAGACAGAATAAGAAGTTATCATGTTTAAAGGACAACCGACGTCTCCGGACAAGTTGTGTCCATCATTTGTAAAATCACTACAAATGACTTTTACTGAGCGTTATTTTACAAAGATTCCACCGAATGTAGCTATATTTTACGTTATAAGACTGGCGCTGAATATTCAGGAAGTCTTGTTTTCGAGTTGGTGACAATGTCTGACGTGACGTCACGGAAGGAACGCCCCTGACCGAGAAAGCGACACACAATGCATTTTGGGTACTTTGTTTGCTCTGAAAACTTTGTGTTGATGGCGAAATTAGAAGCAAAACACAAATAACGCGATGGTGAATCATTGTGTGTTGCACCAAGACTACTATTTGATACTAGTTGACACAAATCCCCACTTTCCAATGGAGCTTGGGCGCCATCTTGTGCATTTTCTGGGACGCTACATTGGAGTCCTGACAGCTCAAATTGATACGCAAGTACTTCTTTAATCGATTGCAAATATTTATGCTTTCCTCTTCAGAACTATTTGAATCATATTCATAACTGGATGAGTAACAAGAAAGCATCTTCTCCAAATCTGAAGCCATTGTTTTGATTCTAGAGCAAGGCAAGACGTCCTGGCGTGACATCACAAACAAGGAGGCGGGACCTTCTGACCTCTCATTTTGAAGTAGTTTTGGGACACTTTCACTCATTAGTTTTGCATTTGACTAAAAATATCAGCCTGCATGTTATCTGTATTTTAGACGGTTTTCTGATGTAAGTTAGGAAACCAAAAAAATGGTGTCGGTTGTCCTTTAAGGTTCAAACTGTTCAATTCAGTATGCTCAGATCGTGTTCATCCTCCAAACGTCAATCATCAAAAAGTCACATTCGACCAAACAGACAAGTCTGAAATGCATCGGTGACTAACGGATCATAAAACGGTAGGTGTGAGAGAAGAGGATGCACAAAAAAAGGGTTAGATGGAGGCAACTGATTCGCTGTGGCGACCCCTGAATGGAAAAGCCGCAAAGAAAAGAAAACAGTCAGTAGCAAAAAGATGCTTTTGGGGATAACCATTTTTTTTTTGCTGTAAGCTCTCCACATATTGAGCTCCTTCAAAATAAAGCCTGTTAGCCATTGTTTTGATTCTGGACCAAGGCAGTGTGTGACCAATAGTGACATCACGAACAAGGGGGCGGAACTTTCTGAATCTGCCCAGTTTTCAAGCTCATTTTGTGGCAGTTTTGGGACACTAACTCATTTTTGCATTTGACAAAAAATATCAGCCTGCGTGTTTTGGGTATTTTAGATGCTACAAAACGTTTTTCTGATGTGAGTTAGGAAACAAAAAAAGAAATGGTGTCGGTTGTCCTTGAAGTGTTTGTATACATAATAAAATGTGCAGGTAAGGAAGCAATTTTTTCCTACCTAGCACCAGTAAGTCCATCTGGTCCACGTCAACGCCGTCCACATCGTCGGAGATGAAGACTTTGCAAAAATACACTCCGCTGTCGCCCCACTGGACCTGCCCGATCCGCAGGTTTGCTTCTGCAGGAAGATAAGAAACACATTTTTATCCATCTGTCCAATTTCCCAGAATCACATAATTATATTTTAGCCCGTTTTTTCCTCATCAATTAGTGTGCATTTCACTTATTTTAGTAAATCATGAAATTGATGTCTCATAGGCGGAAAATGAAAGTCCATGTATAAAATAAACAAACAAACAAATATATAAATAAATACATAAATACCTAAATACACATTATTTCTTGTAAATAAGAGACACATGGGCAGAAAATGAAAGCCCATGTATACAATAAATAAACAAACAATAAATAAATAAAAATAAATACACTAATACACAAAACGATTGAATTGTTATTTATGATCATTAAACTCATCAAAATTTCAGAAAAATCAGCATGAATCATCGTTTTACTGTCATATAAAAAAAACAATATTGGTCAAAATTATTTTACATTTTCAAGTTACCAAATGATATTCATAATTACATGGTTTCTAAATAGTCCATTCATGATCTGAACCGTTTATCCCCTCAAAGGACAACCGACGCCTCCGGACAAGTTGTATCCAAAATTTGTAAAATCACTTCAAATGACTTTTACTGAGCGTTATTTTACAAAGATTCCACCGAATGTAGCGATATTTTACCTTTTATGACTCGCGCTGAATATTCAGGAAGTCTTGTTTTCGAGTTGGTGACAAGTCCGCATGTGACGTCACTAAAGGAACGCCCCTGACCGAGAAAGCGACACACACACAATGCATTTTGGGTACTTTGTTTGGTCTGAAAACTTCGTGTAGATGGCGAAATTCGAAGCAAAACACAAATAACGTGATGGTGAATCGTTGTGTGTTGCACCAAGACTACTATTCGATACTAGTTGACACAAATTCCCAGCAGACAAATCAGCCCATTTCCAATGGAGCTTGGGCGCCATCTTGTGCATTTTCTGGGACGCTACATTGGAGTCCAGACGCCTCAAAATGAGACGGAAGGACTTCTTTAATCGATTGAAAACATGCATGCTTTCTTCTTCAGAACTATTTGAGTCATATTCATAAGTGGATGAGTAACAAGAAAGCATCTTCTCCCAATCTGAAGCCATTGTTTTGATTCTAGAGCAAGGCAAGACGTCCTAGCGTGACGTCACGAACGAGGGGGCGGGACCTTCTGAAAATGCCCAATTCGCAGCTCAATTTTTTTGCAGATTTTGGACACTAAGTCATTTTTTATTGGTGTTTTGCATTTGACTAAAAATATCAGCCTGCGTGTTTTGGGTATTTTAGATGCTATAAAATGTTTTTCTGATGCCAGTTAGGAAACAAAAACATGGCGTCGGTTGTCCTTTAAAAGAGCAATAGATTATCTTACTGTCTATGATGGAAATGTCCCTGTCCGTGTAACCCTCCGCCAGCGTCATGGTGGATCCTTGCGCCGAAGCCACCACTCGAACCGTGCGGAACTTATCGGCGCAGTCCTCGCGGGGCTTGTTGGTCGCCCCTGGGGCCTGCATACCCGGCAGGTGGAAAGGCAGTCTGAAGGAGTCGGTGGTACGGTCGTGGCAGAAGGACTTGTACCACCACTGCACTATCGGCTGCGTTTTGGAAGCTGTCCGGTAGTTACACGGTAGGACCACTGACTGAAAGAGCATGGCGGACCGCTGCTTCTCCGGCACTGTGACGTACATGCCACTGCACAGACACACTGATAAAACACAAATGAATTAGGTGTTAGAATAATGGTTCCGATTATGCATGACACTAATTTTTAAACAATCCGACATACATTTCCTGCGTACACGTACACCGAAGCAATTTACGACTTGAAAGTCCTTCACAGGAAGAGCTCATGAGCCAGGTTACAAATTTATCAGTTCGTGGAAAAGAAAATGTTTTATTGCTTCCAGCCGTTCGTGTTTAGAACTCAAGAGGTGTGGTATTCTAATCGAGAAAACTATGTTTTACTAATATATCACTTTAATTTGCATATACTCTCAATAAATAGCTTGGGAGAGAGCTGAAGAATTCAGGCGTCTGTCATCAATGGCTGTGTCTCCTGCCGGCAGTAAAGACAATCTTTCTGTGTCCGAGCCTTCGTCCACAGTGTCCGATCGAACATCTCTGACAGTCACATTATTTGTTTTTTTGTTTGTTTTTGACCCCAAGTTGGCGCCTTCGTGTAGCACCAAAAAGAGGCAGAAAAGGGCGACAAAGCTCCGTGTAAGGAATTAATCAGCCTGTGGAAACAGGCTGATTAATTCCTTACACGGAGCTTTGTCGCCATTTTCTGCCTCTTTTTAGTGCTACATTTCCCGCCCTAATGTTGTCTCAAAATGGCACGGAATAAATTTTTTAATCGATTGCAAACATGTATGCTTTCCTCTTCAGAACTATTTGAATCATATTCATAACTGGATGAGTAACAAGAAAGCATCTTCTCCGAATCTGAAGCCATTGTTTTGATTCTCCAGCAAGGCAAGACGTCTTGGTGTGACATCACGAACAAGGGGACGGGACCTTCTAAAACTGGCCACTTCCGGGTTCATTTTTTTTGCTGATTTTGGACACTTTAAGTCATTTTTATTGGTGTTTTGCATTTGACTAAAAATATCATCCTGCGTGTTTTGGGTATTTTAGATGCTATAAAACGTTTTTCTGATGTCAGTTAGGAAACAAAAAAAATGGTGTCTGTTGTCCTTTAACTAACCACTTTCCACCTGAACAAGCGGCTTTCGGTAGATAACTTGCAGGATCAAAATAAAAGGCAGACGTTCGGTTTATGTGTGTGTGTGTGTGTGTGTGTGTGTGTGTGTGTGTGTGTGTGTGTGTGTGTGTGTGTGTGTGTGTGTGTGTGTGTGTGTGTTGGGGGGATCCTGCCAGGGTCATGGGGGTTAAATTCCAATGTGTGTGCTTTAGGAGGGAGTACACAGAGAGACACGAAACAGTCATTAGAGAGAGGGAGGGTGTGCGTGAAGCCAGCAGACATTTGTGGTTGCATTCTACTGTGTTAAGTTAACTTGAGGAGGGGCAGGAAATTGTTGTAAACAACTCCCAAAGATGGAAAATGACAACAAAAGACCACAAAAGCAATACTTGATGGCAAAGTCGGTTTCAAATCTTAAGACGCTGCTTGATCATAAATGCCTCTGTGGCATACGCATGATGATGAGTAGTATATCATTTCATAGAGCGAGTTTTGAAATTCCTTTGCTTTTGTTTCCCCATTGTTTGAAAGCGGCACCCCCCCGTCCCACTTGAGGATCAGAAAGGGGCAGGAGTTTATTCCCTTTCAGCCAATGAGAAGATTGGGCCAGGCCCAGCTGCGTGTGAACAGCTACAGTGACTGCTAAGGAGTACTTACAGTCATACCTTGCCTTCCGAACTTAATTGGTTCCCAGACAGAGTGTGTAAGGTGAAAAGTGTGTTTCCCAAAGATTAATTTCCCATAGGAAACCATTAAAATGAGAATAATCCGTTCCCAAGTCCCCATAAAACATAATTCTCTACTTTCTAATTATCTTAAAAATGCACAAAATATACATTATTTTATGTATAATAAATGTGCTATGGTATTATAATTAAAGAAATAAACTGTACTCTATAATAAAGTTGTTTTATTTACCTTTATGATGGTCATTGATGGCTTGATGGAATGGATAGCTTTTTGCATAAAGTGTTTCATGGAGCTCTGCGTTGTACATCTTGGAAGTTGTTATATTGCAACGGATGCAAGCAGACACACTAGAAACATCATTAATAGCTGGTTCCCTTGCTTGTCTTTTCATTTCAAATTGAACTGATGGCTAGTGCGTGTTATTTGTGGAACCTAATTGATGGGAGTTTTAACCTTGCAGTCTACACTGCCTCTGAACTATCAAAGTTGAAATGAGTCCAAATTTCACTGTTTTCTATCAAAGTTTAAACTCTCACTGTCGTCTATCCTGTCTCTTTAATGTTTAAACCACCTCCCCTAACTGTTGCGTTCTTGACCAATCAGGTGGCTTTAATCAAAGACTAGGGGTGGGCAACAGAGGACAAAAAAAAATGTCGGCAGCCATTTTCTTGTGAGGAGAACGGGCTTGTTCGCGAACGCCACATCACTCATTGTGGCAGCTCCGTGTGTATCCCGAAAAATTGTTTGTATGGCAAGGGAAAATTTGCATCAATTTAACGTTCATAAACCGAAAAGTTCGTCAACTAAGGGGTTCGTAAACCGACGTATTGTAGTTTGAAGCAAGGTCTCCCGAAAATTACAGATGGCTATTTGTAGGCATTTTTTGTAAATGAACTTATTCTATGAACACATGCAGGCACATTATTTCTTGCCAAGTGACTTTTTGAGTCATGTTCATCTTTTTTTTGGGAAGGGGTCGCGACAATACATGAAGGGAAAGTCTATTTTGAACATGTATACCGGTGACAAAGCAGCTTGTTTCCCGTCAGTCTTTTCCTTTCCACATTTCCTGCTTTTACTCAGTTCAACATTCCTTCATATTGAATCATTTGTCCTACAAAAAAAAATAACTTCACACTGATAAGACACACTAAGCAGCTTCATATTTGATATGAAGCTTAAACATTGTTTAAGAGATCTTTAAAGTACAAAATATACAAATGCTATTTCATCCAACCATGTTTTATTATGGCAGATCCTTCTCATTTTAATATATCACATTTTAGTGTCATTGTTGGATTATAAATATGCTGTCAAATATAATAACAATAACAGATGCGTCTGCCTGGATATATTTGGAATAGCTTTGGAGCTGTTTATCAAAGAGCAGTATAGTGATCATAAATTGCAAAGTATAAATGATTTTTTTTTTTTAAATTAAGATAGTACCGACCGCAAATGCTCCCTTAATTTATGGTAAATATCACTTGCTGAAGATTGTGCTCCAGTGTCGAGTATGCAAATTGCCAAATGAACGTTTGTTGGGCAATTTGCATACTCGGCACGGCAGCCAATCAGAAGCCTGTTTCGTGCTTCGGACTATACCGTGACTGAAAAGTGTACTTGAAAGTCGCTTAGAAAGAGGAGTCCATGTGGCTTGTAGCGGTTTGCTTGTAGCTTTTGCTTTCTTGAATAAAACAAACATTGGATTTGACAAAAAAAAACAAACACTTTTTTTCGAAGAAGTTGTCGGCCACCCGGGCAGAGACGTTGTGAAAGTTGTACGCCCAATATAAAAGTTGTACGCCCCGGGCCACCGGGCAGACGTTATTTCAAACACTGTATATACTCACAATTTGTACGGCGTTATAAAGCCCGTACAGAAATAAAGTTTTATCCACAAATACAGTAATAGCATACAATAAGGCAATAACAGAGATTTATCAGAGTTGCCCTTAGGACGATTTACAAAAAGTTGAAAATGGTAAAAAAAAAAAAAAACGGTTGCAAATGCAAGCCGATTAAAGTCTGTGACGCAAACTCTTTGATACGAAGCATGTTCCTCTTCCCTCATAATTTCTTACGGAATCATAAAGCACATAAAAAATACAAGAAATAACTTCCATAACGCAAATCCAGAAATTCTCAAAAGTCTTGCCTTTGTAAGGATTAATAAAATAAGTTGAAAATGGTAAAAACCGTTACGAATGCAAACTCGATCAAAATCTATGACGTAGGCTCTTTGATGCAAAGCATCGTCTGTTGGTCAAGAAGTTCAAGAGCCATCAACCTGTTGCGCTGCTGTTGTAAAAAAATGAAATGAAAGAAAACAATTGTGCTTACCCATAGCTCCTAATAAAACGGCCAAACGACGTAAATTCATCATTTAATCCCTTTGTCGGTCAAGAACAGCACGTGTTGTCACATACACTCGGTAGTCGCCGGTAACTGCTGAACGAAGGAAGAACTCTTAACCACAACGAGCTAACGGGATGGACTGTACCACTTTATGACACCCGGGAGGGGGCGGGGTTAGAATTGTTTCTCCTCATCGTCTCATTAATTCAGTTACACTCGAGTTTTTGTTATGTTTGAACTGTTTAATTTCGTTTAAATATTGTTACTTTTGTTATTGTTACCACAGAAAAACCACGCGTTTGTCTGTGTGTCCTTTGTCGTGATTGAAATTTAGAAAAATGATTACATAGGTTTTTTTATCCCCCCCCTCCAAATGTTTTGAACTCTCCTTTACGTGTCTATAACTACTGCCGTAATGTACTATGATCAGATGAAAACAAGGTGGAAATTGGTGATATAATATTTGAGATATTTGCACCAAAGTCATCCAGTGTCACCTTTCCTATGGGGAGGTATGGACTAGTCGACGTCTGGATTTTTTTTTTTTGTCTTTGGACTTTAAAGGACAACCGACACCACCCGACAAATTGTTTCCATAATTTGTAAAATCACTTCAAATGACTTCAACTGAGCGTATTTTACAAACATTCCACCGCATATAGCTATATTTTACGTTTTAAGACTCTCGCTGAATATTCCGGAAGTCTTGTTTTCGAGTTGGTGACGATTCCTGACGTGACATCACGTCAGGAACGCCCTTGACTAAGAAAGCGACACACAATGCATTTTGGTTACTTTATTTGGTCTGAAACCTTCGTGTTGGTCCGTGTTGATGGCAAAATTAAAGGAAGGAAAACACATAAATAACGCGATGGTGAATCGTTGTGTGTTGCACCAAGACTACTATTTGATACTAGTTGACACAAATTCCCAACAGACAAATCAGCCCATTTCCACTATCGAGAGATGCATTCCAAGAAAGCATCTTCTCCGAATCTGAAGCCATTGTTTTGATTCTACAGCAAAGCAAGACATCCTGGCGTGACATCACGAAAAAGGGGGCGGGTCCTTCTGAAACTCGCCCTTTCCAAGGTCATTTTGAAGTAGTTTTGGGACACTGTAAGTCATTTTTATTGGTGTTTTGCATTTGACTAACAATATCAGCCTGCGTGTTTTGGATATTTTAGATGCTATAAAACGTTTTTCTGATGTCAGTTAGGAAACAAAAAAATGGTGTCGGTTGTCCTTTAAGAAATGTCTTTTGAAAAAGAAAATTGATTGAGATATGTATGTGTATTTTGTCATTGAATGCCATTTATTTACATACTGTTTAGGAAGCAAACGGTCCAACCAGACTTAGATGCTAAAAACGGGCATATTCAAAATACAAAATGGGGGTTAAAAAAAAGAAGACATTTGTCTACTATTTTTGTGAACATCATGACAGAAACTAGTCATCATAATGGCGTTGACGATTTCCACCGTAGCGGTTACGCTGATCGTCAAGTCTGTCGCGACTTCCTCTGTATTCATTCCGTTCGTCCAGGCGATCTCTACGACCACCGTAAAGATTACGCTGCTCATCGAGCCTGTCACGACTTCCTCTATCGTCATTCCGTTCTTCTAAGCGATCCCGATTTCCACCATAACAATTACGATGATCGTCAAGCCGGTCTCGACTGTCACGGCGATCATCAAGCCTGTCGCGACTTCCTCTGTATTCATTCCTATCCAGGTGCTCACGACTACCGTGGTACTGATTACTCTGGCTAGCTTGGTCTCGCTCGTTCATATATCTACCACTATCGGAACCAAGTTGATGATCTTCTTCTGTTGTGAGTCCAACAGTTCCCACGTTGTGACTGTTTCGAGGAAGAGTGTCTTTGTTTTCCATCTGGTTTGTTTGAGAATTAGAGTCTTCATCCCGATATTGAAGTCTGGCTGCACGAGCATCTGAAAATTGAATTTCTTTGGAAGATCTGAGGAACAGAAAGAGAAAAAGGGGTTCGGTCGGGCTAGTGGTAACATCATTAATACAGTGATACCTTGGCTTATGAACTTAATTGGTTACCAGACTGAGTGTGTAAGGTGAAAAGTGTGTATCCCAAAAATTAATTTCCCATAGGTAACCATTAAAATAAGAATAATCCGTTCCCAGGTCCCCATAAAACATAATTTTCTACTTTATAATTTTCTAAGCCTTAAAACGACACAAAATATACCTTATTTTATGTATAATAAATGTGCTATGGTATTAGAAGAAAAGAAATAACCTGTATTGTATAATAAAGTCATTTTATTTACCTTTCCCCCCTCCCCCCTCTCGGAAGAGCAGACCACAATATGTTTATCTCCAGCCTGTGTACAAACCCCTTGTCCAGAGGCAACCAGCTGTGAGTGGTCGTTGATGAGGAGGAAGATCAGAGAGGGGAAGAAGGCCTACAGGATGAAAATGGAGGAGCAGCTGCAAGCCAGCAATGTCGCTGGTGTCTGGAAGGGCCTGAAAAACATCTCAGGCCACAAAAGCCCAGTGACATTGAACGAAAAAGACAAGGACTGGGCAGATGAACTCAACCGCTTTTTCAATCGGCTTGATACAGACCGGTGGCGCTGACGTCTCACCTGATGAAGACGCTGGAGAGACTCGTCCTCGCCCACCTGCGACCGCTGGCAAGCTCATCGCTGGACCCGCTGCAGTTTGCCTACCAGCCCAGCATCGGTGTGGAGGATGCCATCATCTACCTCCTCCATACGGCGTTGCTGCACCTGGAGAATGCTGGGAGCACGGTGAGGATCACATTCTTCGATTTCTCCAGTGCCTTCAACACCATCCAGGAATGGAGTGACCGAACATCCAGTTTCCTCAGCATTAAACACTTGATGAGGAACGTAACCTTGTTATTTCACCATCTTGAGGAATGTTCCCTTGTAGGTGCTTTCTCTGCGATAATTTTATCTAGTTCCTCATCAATTGTGTTCTGTTTAGCTGGATTGATAGCTTTCTGCATCAAGTGTACAGATAATAATAATAATAATACATTTTATTTCAGATGCTTTGTGCGGGTTGTTTGTGGAGCCTGATTGATGGGATATTTTAACCTTGCAGTCTACACTCTGCCTTTGAACTATCAAGGTTGAAACGAGTCCAAATGTCACTGTTTTCTATCCATTTTGTCACTCTCTCTCTGTCTGTAATCCCCACGCCCTCACTGCTGCGTTCTTGACCAATCACGTGCCTTGAACCCTCGACTGGGGGCGGGGAATAGAGGACCAAAACAGGCTGCCATTTTTGTTTTGTGTGAGACATTCCAGAGACATACCTATCAACATTCTTGTTCTTTTTTGACCTTTTCTTGTAGCAACAAAATATGAGAATGCCGAGAAGAATGAATCCAGCGACAACACCACCAATTACACCTGCTGTGGACCCAAAGTTCATGCCACCTAGAGAGTGAAAGGACAGAGAAGATGGTCTCATATTTTCAGGGCTTAATCACTGACAGTATCTCTAAATATGACTGCTCGCCAATCAGGGCTGTAGTTTGTCTGTTGGAGAATCTAATAAAGGCCTCTTCATCCTCATAGAACAAGGCTTTCAAATACATTTCTGGAGATATCACGATTGGTACACTCACCAGGCATCACTGCTAAGGTGAAGTTGCAGCTGTCTGAGCCAATTCGGTTTGTTGATACGCAGATAAAGAATCCAGACGTCTCTCTTGAAATATTAAACAGGGAAAGTGCTCCGTCTTCTAAGGTACAGAAGAATACGGTGGTAAATTTTGTGATCATTTACATCGAGAAAAGTGTTGCAGTTAAACGTTCTCTGTTCTCTGTTGACTTCCAAGATTTTGTGATTTATTTTTCTTGAAGATAACACATCAGTAAGTTTCATTTATTCTTCAATAGTTATTACATTTTTTCTTCTTTGCCATCAATGGTACCCTTCTGTGGTGGCGTCATAACAACTCCAAAAGCAAAACACACTGGTAGAATGAAATATCGTATTTTCCGGTGTACAAGGCTGATGGAGAATAAGAAGTTGTCATATTTAAAAGTTTCATGCTGTTATATGCTTCGTCAACATGTGTGACTCGAATACACAATTGAAGCACAGACAACCTGGGGTCAATTTGAGGTCAACAGACACAGCTTGTTAAACTGTCATCTTCATCTAGGAGATCTGGCCTTGTATAGAATTTAGGACTTGGGAAACTCCTTTACCACCGAAGCAATTTACGACTTGAAAGTCCTTCACAGGAAGAGCTCATTAGCCAGGTTACAAATTTATCAGTTCATGGAAAAGAAAATGTTTTATTGCTTACAGCTGTTCGTGCTTAGAACTCAAGACGTGTGGTATTCAAATCGAGAAAACAATGTTTTACTAATGTATCGCTTTAATTTGCATATACTCTCAATAAATAGCTTGGCAGAGGGCTGCAGAATTCAGGCGGCCTCTGTCATAAATGGATACGTCTCCTGCCGGCAGTAAAAAGACAATCTTTCTGGGTTCGAGTCATTGTCCACAGTGTCCGATCGAACATCTCTGACAAAGACACACCCAAAAGCCTTCATTTTCTTCCAAATATGACCCTGCGCCGTATATGTGAAGTAATATTAAGCCACAACAGGGCTCGCAACTACTGTAAGCAGCCACCGACTCTACCACACGCCCTAGAAGAAGTATTGCATAACCCTAGCCTCTACTGTAGCGCCTTATAATGTGGTGTGGCTTATATTTGGAACACCTTTTATATATTTATAATATTTGGAAAACTTTTCTTTAGTAATTGAAGGCGCGTCTTATAGTCCTGGGTGCCTTATATGGGGAAAAGGTTTGAAAACACACCATTCATTGGGTGTTCTTCCAGCTCTGCCTCTTTGAGGGTGTTTCACTCACAAGTTTTCATTGTACAGTGAGACCTCAACTTACAAACACCTCAACTTACAAACTTTTTGTCTTACTAACGTCAAATTTATGAAAATTAAACCTTATAATAAGCACTATTTTCATAATACACACCCACCACGGCTGGCGGAGTGATCTTCGGCGGAAGCACACGACCGAACAGCACCAGAGGTTAAGTTACCAAGAGTCCTTATGGAAGGTGACTCTCTTTCCATAAGCCATCAACGGCCATCAAAAAGGTCAGTAAAACTTTATTTTACAGCACAGTTTATTTCTTTAATTACAGTCCTCATGTAATGCGCCTCTCTTTCCAAACAGCAATTCCCTTTGACCTTCGACCTCCAACGCCATTCCATCAAGCCATAAATGACCACCACAAATGTAAATAAAGTGTCTTTATGATACAATGCAGTGTATTTCTTTCATTACAATACAATAGCACATTTATTATACATAGAATAATGTATGTTGTGTGTAGTTTTAAGGCTTATTTAGTTGAAAAGTATATTTTATGGAAACCCGGGAACGGATTATTCCCATTTTAATGGTTTCCTATGGGAATTTTTTTTTTGAGATACACACTTTTCGCCTTACACACTCTGTCTGGGAACCAATTAAGTTCGTAAGTTGAGGTCTCACTGTATATTCTTTCATTGATGAAAGTGTTCTAGTAGGAAACATACTCTCAGTTGTTTTGGGTGGAAATTGTCTGGGTATGTTTTCTACACTGTAGCTTTTCCATTGGTAGGTTGGTTTGGGGGAACCCTCCTGAGACACGCAGTTGAGAGTGACATTGTGCCAATACTCTGCTGTTCCCTGCAAGCTGCACAGAGGCTTGGAGGGAGGAACTAAAAGATAAATACAAAAGAATGTCGTCAATAATTAGCTATATTAGACAGACCATTGTCCATGTAATAGGCATATGAGTTGTTCTTACCCAGCACCAACAAGGAAGTGGAGGCCGCAGTAGTTCCTTCATCATCATCCGGTATCTTGACGCTGCACTGATAATGACGGCTGTCTTGCACCGTCACCTTTGCGAGATGCAGTGTACTCTGCTGTTTAATAGTATCCACTTCCATGAATGCCCGGCCTTCATATTCGGGGGCGATGTCGACTGCGTTGTTTAAAAAATAGGTGGCCACAGGTTTCTGGATAAAAGACATGGAAACAACATCGATTTAGTCGTTATTGGAATTAGAATCATGACAAAACTCTATTTGAAATTGTGTTACGAAGGATTTATTTGTTGAGAAACATTTTTGCAGATTCTTTTTGTTCGCCAGTTTCTAGTATGACTCATCAAAACAACCCAGTCCCACTATTGACCTTTTACACAAGTATAATCCTGCTTCTGTTAAAACTCGGACAATACTGTCCCGCCAAAGGATTCGGGATGAGTTATTGACTTGAATATTTACATTATCATAACAACCCTCCCACCAAAAGTGAAAACACCCTGTTTAACATGCATTATAAATCCTAAAAGCTGCAGTTATCCTATAATAACATGTAAATATGCCTCCCCCAAGCACTTTGATATGGTGAAAACGCCACGTTTCACTTTCCTAGGACAACAGACACCATTTTTTTGGTTTCCAAGTGACATCACAAAAACGCTTTATAGCAGGGGTGTCAAAGTCATTTTTTTCCGCGGGCCACATTGTACTTATGGTTTCCTCTCGAGGGCCGTTATGAATATGGGGAACCCATTAGAATGTTTAAATCCCTTCAAATATTACATATAGAGCACACAGCAAATTAATGAAGAACTCGTTTTCAAATCTGAAGTCAAGAATAATGACGTTTATTGTGGTTGACATCCAAAAATAGGAAATTTTGGCTCAGATTTTAGCAATCATCATGGAATTTAACTAGTTTGATTCGCTTTCGCGGGCCGAAAAAAATTATGTGGCGGGCCGGATTTGGCCCGCGGGCCTTGACTTTGACACCTGTGCTTTATAGAATCTAAAATAGCCAAAACACGCAGGCTGATATTTTTAGTCAAATGCAAAACACCAATAAAAATGACTGAAAGTGTCCCAAAACGACTTCAAAATGAACCCGGAAATGGCGAGTTTCAGAAGGACCCGCCCCCTTCTTCGTGAAGTCACGCCAGGACGTCTTGCCTTGCTCTAGAATCAAAACAATTGCTTCAGATTCGGAGAAGATGCTTTCTTGTTACTCATCCAGTTATGAATATGATTCAAATAGTTCTGAAGAGGAAAGCATACATTTTTGCAATCGATTAAGGAAGTCCTTCTGCATCAATTCGAGCCGTCAGCACTCCAATGTAGCACCCAAAAAATGCACAAGATGGCGCCCAAGCTCCGTTGGAAATGGGCTGATTTGTCTGCTGGGAATTTGTGTCAACTAGTATCAAATAGTAGTCTTGGTGCAACACACAACGATTCACCATTGCATTATTGATGTGTTTTTCCTTCTAATTTCGCCAGCGACACGATGTTTTCAGACCAAACAAAGTACCCAAAATGCATTGTGTGTCGCTTTCACGGTCAGGGGCGTTCCTTCAGTGACGTCACGTCAGGCATCGTCACCAACTCAAAAACAAGACTTCCTGAATATTCAGCGCGAGTCTTAAAACGTGAACTATGCGGTGGAATCTTATTAAAATACGCTCAGTAGAAGTCATTTGAAGCCATTTTACAAATTATGGACACAACTTGTCCGCAGGCGTCGGTTGTCCTTTAAAGCAAATGAGACAAATGTAAAATCATTCAATTAATGAGTCACCATTGGATCCTCGATCACGTCTGGATACGCTTCCCACGTGAGAAGCAGCATGTTGAAGTTCGGTTTTGCAGGAGTAAAGGAACATGTCAGAAGAATATCTTCTCCACTAGCAACTTCATATTCTTCCTGCGGGATTGAAACCTGCAAACTCCCGCAGGCGGGAAGGACTGTAATAGAAAGGAAATTCTTAATATGCTTTTTTTTCTTGAGAAAAGGACAGGAGAAATAATGACATATTTTTTTCCTATGGTTGCCGAGGTGTGCTTAGCACAAAAGCGAATGACATACTTCTGCTTTCCAGGCAAACCGTTAGCTTAATGATTGACTTTCATGCTCATATAATCAAGGTGTGGTGTGGATTTTAAGAAAATAGCCCGAGAAAAGACATACGGTCTACCTGTTAATGTCAGAAGTAGATGCTGCCATGAAAGCTGTTTCCTTCCTGTCATGGTTAAAATCAAACATAGGATGATGGTGATGTTCTCGCAAGAGAAGGCCACCTAACGTTCTCTGTGATTCCTCTCGTAGGTGAGGAGTGTTTGACTCCTCCTGGTAATAAGTGAACGGTTATAGGTCACGTGACACCAAACCTCCAATAAGAGTTTCACAGAAACTCTCATGTCTAACGTCTGTGTAAGCTCTCAGTCGCACAGGAGTGGTCCATCGATGAGAAGGTTTCTTCAGCCGTCATCTGTACAAATTTGAAGGTGTCGGACGTTTCGCTTCTTATCTAACAGGCTTCGTCAGCAAACTAAAAATTTTTGCTGGTAGTTTCAGGCCTATATTGGATTGGATTGGATTGGATATGCCTTTATTAGTCTCACAGTGGAGAAATTTACATATACAGTAAAGTCTCGTTATATCGATACTATTTCTATGCACGCACGGAGAAAATTACATGCAAACAGGGTCGGATATATCGATAGTCCCGGTTATATCAATATTTTTTCGGACTCCCTTGAATATCGATATAACGAGACTTTACTGTATATATATATATATATATATATATCCCTACTGTCCAGACATGGCGGTGCCAGACTATGCTATGATTGGTCCCTGCTTTCAGGTTGGGGGAGCAGAGGACTACTCCCTGCGGCTCCACGGATGACTTCTATTGTCCTGACTTATTACTTCTATTGTCCGCGCTGAATATTCAGAAAGTCTTGTTTTCAAGTTGATGACGATGCCTGACGTGACGTCCCTGAAGGAACGCCCCTGACCGAGAAAGCGACACACAATGCATTTTGGGTACTTTGTTTGGTTTGAAAACTTTGTGTTGATCCATGTTGATGGCGAAATTAGAAGGAAAAAACATAAATAACGCGATGGTGAATCGTATTGTGTTGCACCAAGACTACTATTTGACACTAGTTGACACAATTTCCCAGCAGACAAATCAGCCCATTTCCAATGGAGCTTGGGCGCCATCTTGTGCATTTTCTGGGACGCTACATTGGAGTCCTAACGGCTCAAATTGATACAGGAGGACTTGTTTAATCGATTGCAAACATTTATGCTTTCCTTTTCAGAACTATTTGAATTATATTCATAACTGAATGAGTAACAAGAAAGCATCTTCTCCGAATCTAAAGCCATTGTTTTGATTCTAGAGCAAGGCAAGACATACTGGCGTGACGTTACGAACAAAAGGGCGGGACTTTCTGAGGTCATTTTGAAGTAGTTTTGGGTGTTTTTAATTTGACTAAAAATATCCGCCTGTGTGTTTTAAGTATTTTAGATGCTATAAAACGTTTTTCTGATGTCAGTTAGGAAACAAAAAAATGGTGTCGGTTGTCCTTTAAGTGATTTGCGATGGTTTGGCGGCCAATCCGGGGTTACACTGTCTTTCACTAAAAGTCAGCTGTGATCGTCTCTAGCTCAATCATGACTCAATAATTCATGAATACTGTATTTATTTTCCTCTTTTGACCTGCAGGGTGTAGTATTAGACCAATAAAGATGCTGTCTGATTCACCGTTTTAAAACTTGGTCAAAAAAGCAGCGATAAAAACACCGTAAATGAACTTGATTCGTGTTGTCGTTGCCGCCATTAATGTTTTCACATGAATGGCAAGATAACTAAAATGCTTTCATTGTTTATTTGTACGTTCAATTAGTATAAAAATGTACAGTATTTTGTTTTTTTTACATTTTCTTTTGTTTCACCTTACTACTGAACTGTCTGTATTGTGTCAATAGTTGCTTTATAGAATGAGTATTGTGAGTATTGTGGTCAAAATCGTGAGACTTAACATGTATGAAAACTGCAAACTCACCCGTAGCCATGGTAAAATGTTAAAAGATAATGTTACTTCTTCGCTGCACGCTGTACTTAGGTCTTGTCATCCAATTTTAGCCTTGTTTTTCTAAAATAAAAATAATTGTTTAACGTCAGGTGTGTATGGAAATCACTGAGAATTCTCATAAACTTGAGTGTGTCTTGTGTATTTAGTGCCAGGAAGTAGCACTTGGGCCTAAGTGACCTCTCACACCTATGATGAATACTTTGCTCAGTACATTGTGTTTGCACTCTGTCACCTTCAAAGTTCCCATCAAATACCTCTCCCACATTTAACTGTGCTTATATTATATAATATGCTGTAGTATGATGACTAAAATGAACCACTTTGCCAGAAATAAGGGGGACACTCAGGGTGAATTTCTGTCCTTTAAAAGACAACCGACGCCATTTTTTTTTTTGTTTCCTAACTGACATCAGAAAAACGTTTTATAGCATCTAAAATACCCAGAACATGCAGTATGATATTTTTTATTCAAATGCAAAACACCAATTAAATTGACTAAAGTGTCCAAAATCTGCAAAAAAAAAAGACCTGCGAATTGGGCATTTTCAGAAAGTCCCGCCCCCAGTTCGTGACGTCACACCAAGACGTCTTGCATTGCTGGAGAATCAAAACAATGGCTTCAGATTCGGAGAATATGCTTTCTTGTTCCACATCCAGTTTGGAATATGCTTCAAATAGTTCTGAAGAGGAAAGCATACATGTTTGCAATCGATTAAAGAATTTATTCCGTGCCATTTCGGGGCAACATTGGGGGGAAATGGATCACCAAAAAAAGGCAGAAAATGGCGTCCAAACTCCTGTGAGGAATGAATCAGCCCCTTTTCCACAGGCTGATAAATTCCTTCCATGGTGCTTGGTCGCCCTCTTCTGGCGGCTTTTTGGTGCAACACGAGGTTTTCAGACCAAACAAGTACAACAAAATACATTGACGTGATGGATTTTTTTTCAGTCAGGAGCGTTCCTTCAGTGACATCACGTACGGACTTGTCACCAACTCAAAAACAAGACTTCCTGAATATTCAGCGCGAGTCTTAAAATGTAAAATATAGCTATATGCGGTGGAATCTGTAAAATACGCTCAGTAGAAGTCATTTGAAGCCATTTTACAAATTATGGACACAACTTGTCCGGAGACGTCGGTTGTCCTTTAAAAGACAACCAACACTATTTTTTTGACATCAGAAAAACGTTTTCTAGCATTGAAAATACCCCAAAACACACAAGCTGATATTTTTAGTCAAATGCAAAACACCCGTAATTCCCCGAAAATCTCTCTGTCCCACGCTGGCCACTTATATACCCTTAGCCTTCGTGGGAATGAGTCAGTCTCACTTGAAAGACATCAAAGATAAGAAAAGGTTCAAAGGCGCATTTCCGCGTGACGCCACAAACCTATTCGTTTAACTCAACACTTTTTGCAAAATTTAGAGTACAAGACGAAAACATTGATTTAAAAAACTATTTATGGTTGCAAATCAGTCACTTCTGTACAGTATTTACTTTGCACAGATCGCGCGTGCTTGCTCGCGTGTGCGCGCCCAGCAGGCAGGGCTGGGATTTTTGGGTTAAATATTCAAAATGGCGGACGGAGGAGCAGCGAGTCAAGATGAGAGTTCAGGAGCAGGTAATGATTACCGCATTTTACATATTCATACTCATATTCAAACGGTCGCTACAATTTATGAGAAACGAATAAACATGTGGTCGATTTCACAACTAAGGATAATAAAGACTCCTTCGATTCATCTCTGGCGACGCAAGCCAGCTGTAATTTGACATAGCAGGAAACGAGCTATTGGCCGTCCGACGACAAATTACACGGGGGAAACATGCCTCCCCCATTGTGATTAGACGACTGCATGGCCGCTACATATTCATACCTCCGTCGACAAACACAATTTAGCATATTTTATTAATAAACACCAAATCGCGTTCGCGTTGGACATATTTCTGCGTTTCAATAAGAACCGCGCTTAAGTTGAAATGGCGAGCGAGCTAGCGTTAGCTTCGAATGCTAAGCGCTATGGCTTTGTGTTGATGGTAAACGGCGTGCGGTGCTTTTTGCACCAGGTTTGCATATTCATTTTTTTGGGTGTGAGACGAGCACCGGGCTACGCTGCTTCTGTTGTGACCGGTTGAAATAAAACAACCGTTCGTTGCTCCGTACTATTTCGGGATTAGTACATACTCACTTTCTGTATTTCCTTTTTTCCTCTTTTTTCCTCCATCATCCTTTTGTGCTCGGCGCATTATGGAGCTACAGTAGCCTGTTGTGTTATTCATGCTGGGCCTGCATCGAGTCGGAGTTTATCGGTGTTGAGCAGATTTTATCGAGCGGTGGTAACAACAAACCAAGGGATAGTCTCCGAATTTGGTGGTCTATGTTTTGAAAAGGCTGGATCTTGTTGAAAGAGTAATGTAAACTCGGTTACATCCCGAAGAATGTTATTTTCACATTGTATTTGTGTACATCTTTTGGGGGGCAGTGAACGCTTCGTGGTGCTTTCGCTTTTTTTCAAAAGGATTCAGACTTATTGGCGACACCTTTGTCTTCACACACAGGTACAAAAGATAGTACCTGTAACCCCCTCCTCCCCTTTTTCTCCCCATCTCCCCACCCTGGGGCTGTAGTGAGGCCCACTTCCCGGAAAGGCACAATAAATAACAGGCAGTCAGGGCATTCTTAACTGTTCACTGGAAGCTTTCATGACTGGGCAAGACGCAGCTTGATGCTGTGTTTTCTGTTGTTTGTTTAAAGGGGGTGGAGGGGGGGGCGTCAGCTTATTTAACACGTTTAGACCCCTAACTTGGGTTTGAGGGCAGACTTTTTAGGGGAAAACATTGATCTACCACAAACTACGGCCCGCGGGCCACATACGGCCCTTTGGGCTTTTTAATCCGGCCCGCCGAATTTGTCCAAATTATCGTAAAAACAGTATCTGAAACTCATGACAAAAAGTTAGCGGACAACAGGGCAGACAACTCTGAAATGTTGCCTGCCTGGCCATAAAGTTGCCTGCCCCACTTTTCACAACTTGAAACACTATAAGATGACGAATCACAAAAAAATAACATTGCTGCAAAGTATTAAGCATTGTTTTTATTAAGGATGTACCTACCACAAATGCTACCTTGCTTAAAGGACAACCGACGTCTCCAGACAAGTTGTGTCCATAATTTGTAAAATCGCTTCAAATGACTTCTACTGAGCGTATTTTACAAAGATTCTACCGCATATAGCTATATTTTACATTTTAAGACTCGCGCTGAATATTCCGGAAGTCTTGTTTTTGAGTTGGTGACGAGTCCTCACGTTACGTCACTGAAGGAACGCCCCTGACCGAAAAAAAGGACACATTGTAGCAGTCCTTCCATCACGTCAATCCATTTTGCTGTACTTTGTTTGGTCAGAAAACTTCGTGTAGCACCAAAAAGAGGCAGAAGAGGGAGACAAAGCACCGTGTACGGAATGCATCAGCCTGTGGAAACGGGCTGATTAATTCCTTACACGGAGCTTTGTCGCCATTTCCCGCCCCCAGATACCTCAAAATGGCACGGAATAAATTCTTTAATCGATTGCAAACATGTATGCTTTCCTCTTCAGAACTATTTGAATCATATTCATAACTGGATGAGTAACAAGAAAGCATATTCTCCGAATCAGAAGCCATTGTTTTGATTCTCCAACAAGGCACGACGTCTTGGGGTGACACCACGAAAAAGGGGGCGGGACCTTCTGAAACTGGCCGCCTCCGGTTTAATTTTTTGCAGTTTCAGCACACTTTAAGTCATTTTTATTGTTTGTATTGCATTTGACTAAAAATATCATACTGCGCGTTTTGGGTATTTTAGATGCTATAATTTTTTTTTCTGATGTCAGGAAACAAAAAAGTGATGTCGGTTGTCCTTTAAGTTACAGTAAATATCCCTGGCTGAAGATTTTGCTCCAATTGCGTTGTCTGCTACAAGCCACTAAGCACCTTTCATAACTCTCAAGTACACTTTACAGTCACGGTATAATGTCCGTTTATGTTTTGTAGCGTCACCAATTTTGTTAGCTTCTTTTGAATCTTTCTTCTGGGCTGAGGTTCTGTGCATTTACTTTGGAAAATGATATGCAAATGCACGACCTTATAACGCTTGTGAAAAGTCCAAAGCACGAAGCAGGCTTCTGATTGGCTGCCGTGCAGAGTATGCAAATTCCAACTGCAGGTAGCCTATGTCTGTGTGCTTGGCAACGATACACGCGAGGGCGTCCGTGGCATGCTTGTCGAGGTCAGGACAATCCATCCATGATTTTGCGTTGAGTTTAACACAAGTAGATATTATTATTGAGCTTGAGTATTTCCTTGTGTAATAATATGTTTTGAATGTTGAAAGTGATACAATTTTTCAATAAATGTTGATTTCTTTAACTTTGCACCTTCGATTGAAACGTATTAAAAACAGACGCAATCTTGATGAATCACAGTGCGTATGTTATTTTAATCTATTTCCATTTCCTCCTCCCAGTATCTGCGAAATACTATGTACATGCCATATCTTTCATATTCCTTGAGACAAATGTATTAACTGATAAGGGCTATTTTTCACGTTTGAAAGACAGTTAATAAATTGGGTTGTCGTGTTCTTACTGTGCTATGAGGTTTGCACACACTACATTTAAAGGACAACCGACACCACCGGACAAGTTGTGTCCATAATTTGTAAAATGGCTTCAAATGACTTCTACTGAGCGTCTTTTACAAAGATTCCACCGCATATTAAAGCTATATTTGACGTTTTAAGACCCGCGCTGAATATTACGGAAGTCTTGTTTTTGAGTTGGTGACGAGTCTTCACGTCACGGAAGGAACGCCCCTCACTGAGAAAGGACACATTGTAGCAGTCCTTTCATGGCGTAAATGCATTTTGCGGTACTTTGTTTGGTCTGAAGACTTCATGTTGATCCGTGTTGATGGCAAAATTAGAAGGAAAACACATCAATAACGCAATGGTGAATCGTTGTGTGTTGCATCAAGACTTCTACAGAGTATTTGACATTCACTGACAAAACCTCCCAGGAGACAATTTCCACAGAGCTTTGTCACCATCTTCTGCCTTTTTTTGGGTACTGTGTGTCCTAAAGAGTTTGTCACTACATTTCTCTCCAGATACCTCAAAATGACACGGAATAAATTCTTTAATCGATTGCAAACATGTATGCTTTCCTCTTCAGAACTATTTGAATCATATTCATAACTGGATGAGTAACAAGAAAGCATCTTCTCTGAAACTGGAACCATTGTTTTGATTCTCGAGCAAGGCAAGACGTCCTGGCGTAACACCACGAACAAGGGGGCGCGACCTTCTGAAACTGGCCACTTACAGTTTCAATTTGAAGTAGTTTTTAGACACTTTAAGTCATTTTTATTGGTGTTTTGCATTTGACGAAAAATAGCATACTGCGTGTTTTGGGTATTTAAATGCTATAAAACGTTTTTCTGATGTCAGTTAGGAAACAAAAAAGTGGTGTCTGTTGTCCTTTAATGGCATATGCCTCCTGGAAAGTCTGCTAAGATCAGAATCAGAATCAGAATCATCTTTATTGCCAAGTATGTAGAACACACAAGGAATTTGTTTCCGGTAGAACACGCTGCACTAGTATCGTTGTCAAAAAAACTGCCAAGTGGCACTATACAGTTCCATTTTGGCTACTGTTGAAAGAGTTCAAAGAGTTAATGGCTTGGGGGAAGAAGCTGTTTAAATGTCTGCTGGATTTGGTGCGCATGGATCGGTAGCGCCTGCCTGAGGGGAGTAGCTGGAAAAGGTGGTGGGCAGGGTGCGGAGGGTCCAGTAGGATTTTCCGCGCCCTAGTTTGGATTCTTGCAGTGTGCAAGTCCTCGAGAGTGGGTAGGGCGGTGCCAATGATTTTTTCCGCCGTCCTAACTGTCCGTTTAAACCCATTGGACTTTTGAGGTATCCTTGAACAAGATTCTAATAAATTTTATTCTGTTGTGAAATCATCAGCTCCCGAAAAAAATACAGGTTACTGATGAAACGCCTGAATATTTGCATCAGATAAGAAAGTGATTTGCATACTCCGCCTCCCCACCTCTCCTATTTAATCGGTAATACAGTTCACCCCGATTTCAGCCTTGTAGTTACATCATGAATATGCATTGCTGTAAACATCGTTGTAATGAATAATGCATCAACAGCGGTAATACATTCCAAACATGCCTTCCCAAAGGTACAGAGAAAGTTTTTCTCCCACAATAAATTAAAATTGTCATGAATCACAATTGTTAGCTTGTGCACCAAACAGATAAGTCCTTGTGTTATGCTTATCTAGGACGACTTTGTCCGAACAAGACAAGCTATTTTACTTTTATGACTCTCTTCGTCAAAAAGGTTCCCGACCCCTGCTCTAAGGTTTCTAACCATGTATTAAATGTTTATGTAATCCTAAAACTCAATATTCTATGGGTCCTGGAATTCAAGTGAACGTGACAAAAACCCTGGCACCGGAGTGGACACATTTTTTGCACGTCTGGCAGTGAATGAGTCAAGAAGCGGAGTGACTTCTCATCAGTCAAAAAGCGCCTTATAAATAAAGATTGTATTGTACTCAAGGCCACAGCTTGTATTTGAACAGTTAACTCCCTCTGCATGTTTCACAGTCAGCTCAGACATAGACATGAAATCTTGATGTACGCCGCATGTATGATAATTATAGGCGCTCGAGGAGAATGTGGATGGACTAATTAAGTTTGGTCTCTGTCTCGTGTTGAAT
Organism: Hippocampus bargibanti; assembly: GCF_051943395.1. Classification (NCBI taxonomy): domain Eukaryota; kingdom Metazoa; phylum Chordata; class Actinopteri; order Syngnathiformes; family Syngnathidae; genus Hippocampus; species Hippocampus bargibanti. Next base: position 24,515,870 of record NC_142741.1, read on the forward strand.
GTCTCTCTGCTCGCATTAACCGCTGACAGCCTTTGTCGGATAACTGTGCTAATGAGAGAGCCATTTAAAATTCTCTGTGTAGGGTAATTGTCTCCTGCATTGTTTCGCAGCGGTTATTTTTTTTTCTTTCTCACGTCAACTAGCCGAATAACTACGTACGCTGAGCTTTCGCACCTTCTGTCCCATGATATGAACACCAATCATCTTATGTGATGCACTGTGTTTCCTCAAATTGTCTGTTTGGTGGCTTTAATTATGCAGCTGCAGAGAATGCCAGTGTAGTTTTCCCTAACATATATTATAGTGACCTTATAGTAACAAAGCAGTGAAATGACAACCGACGCATCCGGACAAGTTGTGTCCATAATTTGTAAAATCACTTCAAATGACTTCTACTGAGCGTATTTTGAAAAGATTCCACCGCGTATAGCTATATTTTACGTTTTAAGACTCACGCTGAATATTCCGGAAGTCTTGTTTTTGAGTTGGTGACGATTCCTGACGTCACGGAGGGAACGCCCCTCACCGAGAAAGCGACACACAATGCATTTTGGGTACTTTGTTTGGTCTGAAAACTTCGTGTTGATCCGTGTCGATGGTGAAATTAGAAGGAAAACACATACATTTGATTCTTGTTGACACAAATTCCCAGCAGACAAATCAGCCCATTTCCAACGGAGCTTTGGCGCCATCTTGTGCATTTTCTGGGCACTACATTGGAGTCCAGACGCCTCCAAATGAGACGGAAAGACTCCTTTAATCTATTGCAAACTTTTATGCTTTCTTCTTCAAAACTACAGTAAAGTCTCGTTATATCGATATCGGATATATCGATAGTCCCGGTTATATCGATACTATTTCTATGCACGCACGGAGAAAATTACATGCAAACAGGGTCGGATATATCGATAGTCCCGGTTATATCGATATTTTTTCGGACTCCCTTGAATATCGATATAACGAGACTTTACTGTATTTGAATCATATTCATAACTGGATGAGTAACAAGAAAGCATCTTCTCTGAATCTGAAGCCATTGTTTTGATTCTCGAGCAAGGCAAGACGTCTTGGTGTGACGTCACGAACAAGGGGGCGGTACCTTCTGAAACTGATTTTTTTTTTTTCAGGTCATTTTGAAGTCGTTTTCAGACACTTAGTCATTTTTATTGGTGTTTTTCATTTGACTAAAAATATCAGCCTGCGTGTTTTGGGTATTTTAGATGCTATAAAACGTTTTTCTGATGTCAGTTAGGAAACAAAAAAAGGTATCGGTTGTCCTTTAAGTGTGTTTATTGTAGCAAGGTGCTATATCAACTGGTGTTTGTTTGGGTTAAAATCACAAACAATGAATGAGCTATGGCTCTTTGATGTCACATTCATTTCGGAATGCAGTTTGCCCCTAAATACGCATGAGTGAGAATACAGTGCTTGTGTTGGAAGGAGCATTAAAATGTATGTACTCGCACAAGCGCAACCACATCAAATTTTGACTCGCCCATGTTGAACAAAATAAGTTGACTTCCCTTTTGGTTGCTGTCTATAGCCCTGATGTCAGTCTGTTATTTTTGCCCACTCTTGACCAGGGTACAATTTTGGAATCTTTTTTTATTCTTTTTGACAGTCCAACGTGAAAGACTCGAGACGCGTGCCATTTTTTTTCTTTTTCTACCCGTGAAAATGGAGATAGAAAGACTGCACCGCCTGCCACAAATATGATCGTATTCAGCAGCTAAATTATTCAACAGCACCCGCCTTCACATTACGTCATCAATATTAGCAAGTCTATGAGCCTAAATAACATTAGAATGTTGAACTGTCAATGTGTGTTATTTCATTGTACAGTGATGATAGAGAATAAGTAGTTATCATATTTAAAAGTTTCATGCTGTGATTTGCTTAGTCAACATGTGTGACTCGAATACACAATTGAAGCAACAGACAACCTGGGGTCAATCAGGTCAACAGACACAGCAAGTTAAACTGTCGGCGTCATCTAGGAGATCTGGCCTGGCACAGAATTTATGACTTGGGAAACTCCTTATCACAGAAGTAATTTAGTACTTCAAACTCCTTCACAGAAAGAGGTCATTAGCCAGGTTACAAATTTATCAGTTCATTGAAAAGATGAATGTTTATTTATTGCCTACAGCTGTTCGTGCTTAGAACTCAAGAGGTGTGGTATTCTAATCAAGAAAACTATGTTTTACTAATGTATCACTTTCATTTGCATGTACTCTCAATAAATAGCTTGGCAGAAGGCTGCAGAATTCAGACGTCTGTCATGACTGACTGCTTTTCCTGTCAACAGTAAAAGACAATCTTTGTGGTTCAGAGTCTCTGTCCACAGTGTCTGGCTGTCACATCTCTGACAAGTGATACCTCTGCTGACGAACGCTTCACCTGACAAACTTTTTGCCTCACAAACATTAAATTCGCAAGCATATTGTCTCGGCTGACGAACTCGTTTTCGGCGGACAAACCATACCACACGGTCGAACAGCGCCATGATGTGATGTGATGTCTTATCGAGTGTACTTTTGCTATTATGGTATCGAAAAAGACCCCATCACAGGCTTGTGTTAAGCCAAAGAAGACACTAAAGAAAATGACGGTCGAGCAGAAGGAGATAATCAAAAAACATGAGCGAGGTGTGCGTTTGTGTGACTTTGCGTCCCACATACCATTACGCTATTACCATTGCTACCATCGTTAAGAACAAGGAAGCTATTAAGGGTGCGTGTCTGGCTAAGGGTGTTTCTGTGTTGTATAAACATTGGTCTCAGGCGATAGAAGAGGTTGAAAAACTTCTGTTGATTTGGATTAATGAAAAGCAGCTATCACGGGTCAGTGTGAGTGAGGGTATTATCGCCAAGAAAGCACGGCAACTTCACTCGGATATCATCAAGAGGCAAGTACATCGACCATCACAAACTTTATTATACAGAACACTTTATTTGTTTAATTACAATACAGTAGCACATTTATTATACATAACATAATGTATAGTTTGTGTAGTTTTAAGGCTTATTTAGTACAAAATTATGTTTCATGGGGACGTGGGAATGGATTATTCTCGTTTTAACGGTTTCTTATGGGAAATTAATGTTCGGAAGACAAACTTTTCGCCTCTCACACACACTTTCTGGGAACCAATTATGTTTGTCAGCTGAGGTATCACTGTATTTACTTTTCGTAACAAATGTTTACTTTGTGTTGATGTTGTACATACGAGTTACTGTTGGATTTGTTTGACCGATATGCAAAATCTCAGGCAGATGGGGGGAATGGAGGGTGGGGGGTGTCCTAGGGTGGATAAGTGTAGATGTTGAATAAAGTCGTTCGTTGCTCAGCACCTCCCAGATTGTCCCACACATTCCAGTCTAGTTGTTGGGGCTTGACTGGACAAATGTGCAACCCACTCCTGACCCTTCCCCCCCCACACACACACACAACACGCTTCTGTATAATAACATACTGGCTAAAACGAAATCAAAGCGCCTTCAAAAATGAAACTCTAATGATATATAAAAGGCAATCTAAATATGCTAATCCCCCTCAACAACCACTTCATAAACATCGGCAGCAAATTTGCTTGCCTCCCACTGGCTGTGGAATGTTTAGGCCAGTGGGTGTCCTATAAGTAATGACATGCTTGTGTTGCATTAATGTAAAGTTATTTCTTTTGCATTGACTGAGTACCCTCACATCCCTACAGCAATCCTCATAAAACAGCATCTCCCCGGGGTCCGTGAATTCTGTGGAATCTCAGTTGCCACTCGTGCGTGAATAGTCAAACAACCGGCCCTTACTTTGCTGTCTGGGATAACTCCAGCCTTCACTTGCTTTTACCTAATTAATTTTTGCTATGCGCTCACCTCCCCTCAGCAGCTCCTCACTATCCTTCTTATTCCCTGTTTTTTTTTTTTCTATCGCCCTCCAAAAGACATCCAATTAATATGCTAATGAGTTGATAAATATTTATAGAGCCCTTTAAATTATGCAGAAAGCTTTCATTTCGTCCCGGTGTGAAATGCGTCACTCGAAGGACTTCAAAGTCTTGCATTTCTAACGAGGCAGCGGAAGATTTGCATATGGTTTTAATCAAATGAATACTGATTATGCATCATTATAGAATTGGGAGAGGCAGCTTCGGGTGGAGTGTGCCAGCTGCACTTGTCATTTGTTTCATTCCAGCAAGAGAAGAAAAACTTTTTTTTTTCTCACAAATACATCGGAAACGCCAATGTCGAACACAGAATCTTTCTGAATTCAAAACAAGTTTTACCAATCTGAGATAAAGTGAATGAATCAGTTTCATACTCAAACTCTCACTGTTGCAAAACATTTAATCCCGCCGATGATCCTGACAGTGGAAGATCGACATTCATTACGTTGTAGTCCATGGTTTTATGTTCCTGTTGTGTTGATTATTTTGATTTGTGTTGACTATTACAGTAAAGTCTCGTTATATCGATATTCAAAGGAGTCCGAAAAAATATCGATATAACCGGGACTATCGATATATCCGACCCTGTTTGCATGTAATTTTCTCCGTGCATGCATAGAAATAGTATCGCTATAACCGGGACTATCGATATATCCGATATCGATATAACGAGACTTTACTGTATGTGAAGTGCTTTGTTACAGCTACAGCTGTTGTGAAAGCCCTATATAAATTAGGCTGTATTGTATTGTCTGTCTATATACACATTCACATTAGTGGCGTGAGTTTGTGTTACTTCCGGGTTGAGTGAACGCTGGCATGAATGGCTGCCACTGCTCACCCGCAGGCCAAAAAGTTCTGATCCCGTGACTGTAAAGTTTCCTTCAGAGATTTGAAAGGCGCTTAGAAATAAAATGTATTCTTATTCTTATTATATATTTGTTCTAGAGCAATTCTTATACCCAATCATTAGATTTACAAAGCACCATGAAATATCTTTTTTTTTTTACAATTCTGATAGAGATTAGACAAAATAAGAAGTTATCATATTTAAAAGTTTCATGATGTTATTTGCTTAGTCAACATGTGTTACTGAATACACAATTGAAGCACAGACAACCTGGGGTCAATCAGGTCAACAGACACAGCAAGTTAAACTGTCATCTTCATCTAGGAGATCTGGTCAGGCACAGAATTTAGAACTTGGGATACTCCTTTATCACCAAAATTATTTACGACTTGAACATCCTGCACAGGACGAGCTCATTAGCCAGGTTACAAATTTATCAGCTCATGGAAAAAAACGATGTTTTATTGCTTACAGCTGTTGGGGCTCAGAATGTTCCAGAGGTGTGGTATTCTAAACAAGAAAACTATGTGTTACTTATGTATCGCTTAAATTGGCATATACTCTCAATAAATAACTCGGCAGAGGGCTGCAGATTTCAGACATCTGTCATGAATGGCTACGTCTCCTGCCGGCAGTAAAGGACAATCTTTCTGGGTCCTTCGTCCACAGTGTCTTACTTTCATATCTCTGACAAATTCATATGAAGTACCACTACCACCATCTGAAAATACCTGTTTTGTAGAGATTGATCCAGTAGTTCCTGAGCTACAAGTATTGAAAGGTTGGCTACAAAACCCCTATTTGCAAAAACATTGATTGTTTATCAATCAAATCTCTGCTTTGACTTTTAGATTCAGTGTCAACATTATTAAGTATACAAATATCCATTGAATATTCTACTTTCAATGAATATTCAACCCCCAATGAATATGCACATACTGACCTTGATTATTCATCGCAAATCTGTTTTTTTGTAGTCTATAAAAATAAATACCATAAGCATTGTTTTAATCTTGAAGTATTGCACGATTGTGGTAAACAATGAAGTGGCCACATTTTAGTTCTAGGTGTCACAAATATGCTGTTAAAAAATTGAGGCGGAAATTTGGTATTACAGTGAGACCTCAACTTATGAACTTAATTTAGTTCCCAGACAGAGTGTGTAAGGCGAAAAGTGTGTATCTAAAAAAAAACATTTCCCATAGGAAACCATTAAAATGGGAATAATCCGTTCCCGGGTTTCCATAAAATATACTTTTCAACTAAATAAGCCTTAAAACTACACACAACATATCTTATTCTATGTATAATAAATGTGCTATTGTATTGTAATGAAAGAAATACACTGCATTGTATCATAAAGTCACTTTATTTACATTTGTGATGGTCATTGATGGCTTGATGGAATGGCATTGAAGGTCAAAGGGAATTGCTGTTTGGAAAGAGAGGCGCATTACATGAGGACTGTAATTAAAGAAATAAACTGTGCTGTAAAATAAAGTTTTATTGACCTTTTTGATGGTCGTTGATGGCTTATGGAAGGAGAGTCAGCTTCCATAAGGACTCTTGGTAACTTAACCTCTGGTGCTGTTCGGTCATGTGCTTCCGCCGAAGATCACTCCGCCAGCCGTGGTGGGTGTGTATTATGAAAGTAGTGCTTATTATAAGGTTTAATTTTCAGAAATTTGACGTTTGTAAGACGAAAAGTTTGTAAGATAAGGTGTTTGTAAGTTGAGGTCTCACTCTGTTTATTATTTAGTATTTAGTATTAGTATTATTAGTCGTAGTAGTATTATTTGTATTTTTATTATTTTTATTATTATTTATGTATGTATTTATTTTTTATGTATATTATTTTTTAAAATATATTTATTTAGTTATTTATTTATTAATCAACTTTTCCCAGCACTTATCCAATGGTTATGTCATCACATCACTTGTACGCTTCATGTGGTCGTGCAAAAAGAAAAGCCACTTTCATTCCTTTCATCACTTTGCTGCTGTGAAATGTAAATTTCTCCACTGCGAGACTAATAAAGGCATATCCAAGCCAATCCAAAGACTTTTGGGCTGTGTGATGTAGTAACTATAGCAACGTGGGCTGGGTGATGTCGTTGGAGGGAGAGAGAGAGAGGGAGACGTCGAGGGGGAAGGGGGGCAACGCCACAAGAAAAGATAGCAGAAAGGAGTGCTGCTTGCTTAAACCCAGTCAATGTTGTCTGTGTGCATATCCCAGTGTTACTCTGTGAAGCGCGACTGCTGCCACCGGGCCACTGGAGAGGGAAAGGGGGAGTGGGAGTGGGAGTGGGAGGAGAATCACACCGGACTCACTCAAAAGTAGGGAGGGGATTTGCCCGATAGAGGTATTTATTTATTTATTTATTTATTTATTTTCACTCAATTGTCTCTGCAACCATGCTTGACACCACACGTGGAGCTTAGGCTGGTGAGGTTTTCATTTTATTTTCTCCAAAGTGGCGACGATAGAGTTAATAAGGAGTGGAATCCAAATATGGGAATGAAAAGCACAAACCTGACAGTTTTCAGACATTTTTTTTTTTAGAAACTACCATTCTGTTGCATTTCATTCCTCATAGTCCTTTTGTGCTTTTTACGCTGCGGTGATTGGATTGAGAACATCATACCGAGATGACATGCATTAAAGCGATTAAAATAGGAAGAGAACAATTACGGTATGTTGGATCATCATGCTTTCTTTCCTGTCCCTGTGTCTCTTTCAGATGTGAAAGTGAATAATCAGTCAGAAACTACTAAATGTGCAATGGAAAGTGGTGACAGGAACACTGGTGAGTTACTTTTCCATCATTCTTATTCACATTTGCAACAGTTGTCTAATAGCTCATGCATGTTGGATGACTAAATTGTGACGCTAAAATGTTCAAGTACATTGATACCTTTGATTACGAACTTAATTGGTTCCCAGACAGTGTGTAAGGCGAAAAGTGTGTATCCCAAAAATAATTTTCTACAGGAAACCATTAAAATGAGAATAATCCGTTCCCAGGTCCCCATAAAACATAAATTTCTACTTTCTAATTATCTTAAAACTACACAAAATATACCTTATTTTATGTATACTAAATGTGCTATGGTATTATAATTAAATAAATAAACTGTACTTCATAATAAAGTTGTTTTATTTACCTTTGTAATGGTCGTTGATGGAATGGAGTGACCGGTTTCATCAGCATTAAACACTCGATGAGGAAGGAGCGTAGGCTTCTTCTTTCACCATCTTAAGGATTGATCCCTTGTAGGTGCCCTCTCTGCCATAATTTTACCTAGTTCCTCATCAATTGTGTTCTGTTTAGCTGGGTTGATAGCTTTTTGCATAAAGTGTACAGATGTCTTGTGCGGCTTATTTGTGGAGCCTGATTGATGGCAATTTTGACCTTGCAATCTACACTCTGCCTTTGAACTATCAAAGTTTAAATCTATTTTGTCACTCTCTCTCTCTGTCGTCTGCCTGTCTCTTTAATGTTTGAACCACCTCCCCTCACTGCTGCGTTCTTGACCAATCATGTGGTTTTAACCGAACACTGGGGGCGGGGATTAGAGCACAAAAATGAGTCGGCTGCCATTTTCTTGTTAGAACGGATTCGTTCGCGAATGACACATCACTCATTGTGGCAATTCCGTGTGTATCCCGAAAAATAGTTCATATGCCAAGGTAAAATCTTCATAAATTTAACGTCCGCAAACCGAAAAAAACGTAAGCCAAGGGGTTCGTAAACCGAGGTATCACTGTAACTTCTTTGCGTGGTGCCGATGAAACTAATGATGTGACATTCATTTGATTAAAACATCCTCATAGCATGATATTCATATTGAAGTGTTAGCGATTAAGCATGGTTATATTGATAAACTATGTCCATACAGGTTGCAACTTATGGTCTAACTGCAGACACGCAATGATTGTTCTTCTTCCTCATTATGAGTTGCCATAGTTTTTTGTTTTATATTTTGTTGCGAAAGCAAAAACATCCTTTGCACTGCGTGCCCCTTCGCAGGGATCGCAATCAATGGATTGGACTTTCAGAGGCCGACCGTGCCAACCACAAGTGCAATCACCAATGCACACGCACAAGCCCTCCTCCAACAGGTAACGCGGCGTCACCGCATGCTTTATTTTGAAAATCTGGTTTGAATGAGCGACGGTGGCACGTTTGTTCATGTCACCTAATTTCAATACGACTTGAAAAAAAAATCACAGCTTCACGTATGATTAAAAAATGACAAACTCAATAATTAACTCATTCACTGCCAGACATGTGCAAAACTGTATCCAGTCCAGTGCCAGGGTTTTTGTCATTGTCATTCAAATTGCAGGACCCAGAGAATATTGAGTTTTAGGACTACATAAACCTTCAGTACAGCGTTAGAAACCTTAGACTCTCTTATTTTATCTGAAAAAAAGAGTTAATTGCTTAGTTATATGGGTCTGGTGGAACGATCCAAATTGAACCTCAGCTTCAAATGCACCTCAGTTCGTACAACAACCTGCTTAGGCAACATAGGATTACTAATACTGATGAGGTGATACCGGAGGAAGTGGGGCAATCAGGCCAGTCGTCAGTCAGGACAATAGGAACAATCACTGGAGCCGTAGGGAGTAGTCCTCTGCTCCCCCCAAACTGAGAGCAGGGTCCAAACATAGCAGAGTCCGCCACCGCCACATCTGGACAGTAGGGATATATATATATATATATATATATATATACAGTAAAGTCTCGTTATATCGATATCGGATATATCGATAGTCCTGGTTATATCGATACTATTTCTATGCACGCACGGAGAAAATTACATGCTAACAGGGTCGGATATATCGATAGTCCCGGTTATATCGATATTTTTTCGGACTCCCTTGAATATCGATATAACGAGACTTTACTGTATATATATATATATATATATATATATATAGGGCCGAAACTACCAGCAAAAGACTTTAGTTCGCTGACGAAGCATCTTGGATAAGAAGCGAAACGTCCGACACCTTCAAAGAAGTATAGATGACGGCTGAAGAAACCTTTTCATCGATGGACCACTCCTGTACGACTGGGAGCTTACACAGACGTAAAATCTGGGGGAAATATTTTAATTTGGAATGCACTGTAACAAAAAAAAAACAATTCAAATGTTACTTTGCCAAGTTGGATTGATGAAATTTATATTGATGAAATATTGCTTTATAGCAGTTGAAACGATAAGAACTTAAAGTCAAGTGTCACGAAATGTAAAGTTTCTGCTGTATTTGAAGAAGGAATTTAAGTTGCGTTTCAAGAGGTTTTGCTCTTCGGCACTCATGTATACACACACACACAGGCTTCGCGCGTGTGTGTGCGTGCTCATTTAAATGAACCCCAGCTCCTTTGCCGTCGCCAGGCAACAAGGCAGATTAATCAAGGCCGTATGCTAATTAGCTGCTCCCGCCGTTGCCCGGAAACAGGTGGTAGAGAATATGCAAATCTATGCAGGATTTACATGCGCCGCATAACAGCTATTTTAATTAGCAATTGCGGCGCCTGCCCTCTCTCGCTCTTCCCTTGTCTCAAAAGACTGCGGCACATTTTTAAGTGCTCTCTCTTGCACTTTTTCCTTTGACATGAAAGGTGATCAGCGAGGAGATGGCGCAAAATTTGTGGTCTGAATTATACATGAAATAAGGCTCTAAATTTTTAGTTTTCATTATACATGAAGTAAAACATCTTCCATACATGTTAAGTTTCAGAAATCATAAATTGGTTTTCGTGCTAGCGACTCTGGTGCGTGTTAAAATAATGTGAGCGTTACAAAAGTGTCAATTAGAAGTAAATAAAACACCAAAATACTTTCATTGTTTATACATTCAATTAGTATAAAAATGTATTTCGGAACACTGTTTTTTTTCCACCATGGCTGACCGAAATATGCACGCAATATATGAAACAAAATGCAAATGATCCTCCACGATCGCTTGCTATTATCCAAGAATATTGAGTTCTCCAACCTGACTGAAATTTACATTCATATCTTCATTTTTTTTCACAGGACGCTTTGGACTCTCACTGCTATTATTCGTCTGCTGTTTTCGAACGTATGAGATCACGTGCATTGCGATAGCAGTATAGTACTGTATTCACGATTCTCATTTTTCGAGCGACGGCAGAAAATGACGCCGATTGAGGCTATACGTAGTTCGCTCACTTTCCAAATCGGGGCGAATGGTATTGTTACAAAACGGTGAAAAATGAGAGCGGGAAAAAAAAATACATTTTTTTGGAAACTAGGAGATTTTGCTCTGTAATAGTGAGGTGTTAGTATTGTGGTCAAAATCTGGAGACGCCCCACAAAATCGTGACAGTTAAAGGACAATCGACGTCTCCGGACAAGTTGTGTCCATAATTTGTAAAATCGCTTTGAATGACTTCTACTGAGCGTATTTTACGAACATTCCACCGCATATAGCTATATTTTACGTTTTAAGACTCACGCTGAATATTCCGGAAGTCTTGTTTTTGAGTTGGTGACGAGTCACTGAAGAAACCTACGTCACTGAAGGAACGCCCCTCACCGAGAAAGGACATACCTTGCATCACCTCAATGCATTTTGCGGTACTTTGTTTGGTCTGAAAACTTTGTGTTGATGGCGAAATTAGAAGAAAAACACATAAATAACACAATGGTGAATCGTTGTATGTTACACCAAGACAACTCTTTGATATTCGTTGACAAAAATTCCAAGGTGAAGAATAAAACTATTTCCAACGGAGCTCTGCCGCCACCTTCTGCATTTTCTGTGACACTACACATGACCCTGAAGACCATCTTTAATCGATTGCAAACATTTCTACTTTTCTCTTAAGAACTATTTGAATCATATTCCTAACTGGATATGTAACAAGAAAGCATCTTCTCCGAATCTGAAGCCATTGTTTTGATTCTCGAGCAAGGCAAGACGTCTTGGGGTGATGTCACGAACTGGGAGCGGGACTTTCTGAAAATGCCCAATTCGCAGCTCAATTTTTTTGCAGATTTTGGACACTTTAAGTCATTTTTATTGTTAGTGTTTTGTATTTGACTAAAAATATCAGCCTGTGTGTTTTGGGTATTTTAGATGCTATAAAACGTTTTTCTGATGTCAGTTAGGCAACAAAAAAGTGATGTCGGTTGTCCTTTAACTTGTATGATGTTCAGCAATCGTAAAAAGACGCATTACAGAGTCAACAATCCTCAATGTACGTTTACGTTTTGTAGCGTCATAAATTTTGTTAGCTTCTTTTGAATCTTTCTTCTTGGGGCTGAGGTTCTATTCATCTACTTTGGAAAATCATATGCAAATGCGCGACCTTATAACGCTTGGGGAAAGTCCAAAGCACGAAGCAGGCTTCTGATTGGCTGCCCTACCGAGTATGCAAATTGCCAAACGAACCGGTTTGTATACGTTTCCCCTCTTTCTAATTTTATGTTTTGTTTTCTTCCCTCCCCAGCTTACCCTGACCCCCCAGCAGCAGCTGTTAATCCACCAGGCCCAGGCTCAGCTCCTGGCTGCGGCTGTCCAGCATTCAGCCAACCAGCAGAACGGCACCAGCGGGGCCAGTATCTCAGCCTCCGCAGCCACACCCATTACTCAGTTACCCCTCTCACAGCCCATCCAGATATCTCCTGTAAGATAGTCATCATTCTTTTCATTTTGTTTCTCTGTTTTTGATTTTGTTTTGTTGTTATAATGTGACATGCCTGCGCGCATGCTACGCCATCGAGTGTCACATCCAAAAGCCACTATCACTTGACAGTGCTTAATCAATGAACCATTTACTGAACTACTTGTCTTACCACAAATAACTTCATGTTTCAATTGGAGTTAAAATAAAGTCGGCACTTTCTCTCAAAAGAATACAGATTGATGGCCGATTTTGTCAGTAATCTCCCACCAAGCATTTATACTATTTGATTTATATCCATATTGAAAATTGGAATTGTACTGTTCCACTGTCTGAAAAAGGAAGAGCAATGTGTGTCATATATGGGCAAAAAAAATGGAATTGAGCTATATTGTTCTTATCCTGTGACTGTAAAGTGTCCTTGAGAGTTTTGAAATGCGCTTGGAAATAAAATGTATTATTATTATTATTATTATTATTATTATTATCATTATATTGTGATTGAACACTCTAAATTGTCCCTAGGTGTAAGTGTGCGAGTGACTGTTGTTTGTCTTTGTGTGCCCTGCGATTGGCTGGCAACCAATTCAGGGTGTCCCCCCCCCATTGCTTTGTGTTGTGGATTAAATTAATGTATGGGCAGTGATATATTAGGAGAAAACATCAGCTGTGGAGACCCGTCTTGACCACAAAACAACAGTATAGGATATTTAGCCTATCCCTTATAGATAATTGTCAGTGATGTTCGATCGGACACTGTGGACGAAGTTTCGGACCCAGATAGATTGTCTTTGCTGCCGGCAGGAGACGCAGCCATTCATGACAGACGCCTGTATTCTGCAGCCCTCTGCCAAGCTATTTATTGAGAGTATATGCAAATTTTAGTGATACATTAGTAAACCATAGTTTTTTTGATTGGAATACCACACCTCTTGCGTTCTAAAATATTGTCTTTTCCATGAACTGATAAATTTGTAACCTGGCTAATGAGCTCTTCCCGTGAAGGAGTTTCTAGTCCTAAATTACTCCTGTGATAAGGAGTTTCCCAAATCCTAAATTCTGTCCAAGGCCAGATCTCCGAAATGAATGAATGACAGTTTAACAAGCTGTGTCTGTTGACCTCAGATTGACCCCAGGTTGTGTGTGCTTCAATTGTGTATTTGAGTTGTTGACTAAGCTTATAACAGCATGAAACTTAAATATGATAACTTCTTATTTTCCGTCAATAATGTAAACTCAAATGGCACAGTCATCGTCTTGTGTCACATTACAAATATTGTTTTTCTTTTGGCAGCTGCAACAGCAGAATTTAAGTTTGCCCCAGTTTGTACTGGTGCAGCCTGGCCACCCAATCGCCACTCCGCTGCAGCCCGCTCAGTTCATCATCTCACAGACACCGCAGGCCCAGCAGAGTGAGCAAACAAACTGTCTCAAGTGAAGAAAAAGATGAGTGACAGTAGCTGATTTATTTAATTATCTTTTGTCCGTTGGGTGTTGTTAACCGTGTAGGCATATTGCAAGCGCAGAGTCTTCTCACTCAACTACCTCAATGCCAAGCTAACCCCCTGCCGACGCAACCAAGCATCACACTTGCAGCACAGGTTGGTGTTATTTCCCGTTGAATGTGTTTCCTAATAACCTTTTTTGTTTGCACCCACTCTCAAATCGATTTCTTTGTATCATTTAGCCTGCAACTCCTACACGTACCACGACAGCCACACCTATTCAGTCGCTCCCCCACAGTCAGACACCACCCAAACAGCTAGATACACCCACTTTGGAGGAACCGAGCGATCTGGAGGAGCTTGAGCAGTTTGCCAAAACGTTTAAACAAAAACGAATCAAACTCGGCTTTACACAGGTAACCCAATCCATGTGATATATTTTACAACTCTTGTAATATTGTCTTTCTTTGAGTTACACTCCGTGTCCCTCCATGTGACCAGGGGGATGTTGGCCTGGCCATGGGCAAGCTGTACGGAAACGACTTCAGCCAAACAACTATCTCTCGCTTTGAGGCCTTAAATTTGAGTTTTAAAAACATGTGCAAACTCAAGCCGCTGCTGGAGAAGTGGCTTAATGATGCAGGTTTGTCCCTGAACCTCCTCAAACATATTTATGTGCACTGTGCGATTTGTCCAGTCATCTCGACAGTTCCTCGCCTTTACCTCCCTCTCCTTGTGTTCCGCCCGTGCTGTTTGTGCAGAGAATCTGACATCCGACCAGGGGCTGTCCACCCCCAGTGGCCTCGGCTCCCCCGGAATGGGCATTGAGGGGATCAACCGCAGACGGAAGAAAAGGACTAGTATTGAAACCAACATCCGTGTGGCCTTAGAAAAGAGCTTTCTGGAGGTTAGAAACTAATTCTCTTTAAATCAATATAGAGTGATACCTCGGTTTTCGAACCCCTTGGCTTACGAACTTTTCGGTTTACGAACGTTAAATTTATGAAAATTTAGGAACTATTTTTCGGGATACACACGAAGCGCCACAATGAGTGATGTGTCGTTTACAAACGAGCCTGTTCTAACAAGAAAATGGCAGCCGACTCATTTTTGTCCTCTATTCCCCGCCCCCGTCTTCGGTTAAAGCCACGTGATTGTTCAAGAACGCAGCAGCGAGGGGAGGTGGTTTACACATTAAAGAGACAGTCAGACGACAGAGAGAGAGTGAGAAATAATTCAAATAATTCAAAGGCAGAGTGTAGACTGCAAGGTTAAAATATCCCACCAATCAGGCTCCACAAATAACCCGCACAAGCCATCTGTACACTTGATGCAAAAAGCTATCAACCCAGATAAACAGAACACAATTGATGAGGAACTAGATAAAATTATCGGAGAGAAAGCAAGCCCTACAAGGGATCATTCCTCAAGATGGTCAAAGAAGAAGGCTATGTTCCTCATCAAGTGTTTAATGCTGATGAAACCGCTGACTCCATTCCATCAAGCCATCAACGACCATCACAAAGGTAAATAAAAGGACTTTATTATACTGTACTGTTTATGTATTTAATTATAATACCGTATCACATTTATTATACACAAAATAAGGTATATTTTGTGTGGTTTTAGTAGTTTTTAGAAAGTACAAAATTATGTTTTACAGGGACCTGGGAACGGATTATTCCAATTTTAATGGTTTCCTATGGGAAATTAATTTTTGGGATACACACTTTTCGCCTTACACACTGTCTGGGAACCAATTAACTTCGTAAGCCAAGGTATCATTGTACTGCATATAATTAATGTAATGGGGCTGGTTGGGCAGACAGATTATTGAATATTAAAAGATGTGGTCGTCACAAGTGACCTGTACTGACAAGGTCTGTTTGGCTTCTTTGCCCTCTTCAAGCAGAACCAAAAACCTACCTCTGAACAAATTAACAAGATCGCTGACCAGCTCAACATGGAAAAGGAGGTGATCCGGGTCTGGTTCTGCAATCGCCGTCAGAAAGAGAAAAGGATAAACCCCCCGAGCACAGGCAGCATCGGCGGCACCCCTATAAAAACCATCTTTACACCCAGTAGCCCTTTGGTGAGGAAGCACATGCACAAGAAATTACACACTCAGTTGCTTCATTTGCCTTTAGATATGTATTTGCTTTTTAAAAAAAATGTTGGCATTGAGAGTCCTTCATATTTTATATTTCAAGGTGGCCAGCACAGCAAGCTTGGTGAACAGTCCAACTATAACCACCCCCACTAGTCTCACTATAAATCCAGTGATGCCTCTCACCAGCACTAGTGTGTCCAGTTTATCCTTCACAGGTATGCGAGTTAGTGATACTAGTACCTCAAATGTATGGGGATTTCCCCATTTAGTTAAACAGCAATTGCAAACTGTTTGTTTTCCTTCAATGTCGTGATCCGCCAGACACTGCCAAAAGAGATAATCGAATATTCATTTACCCATGGTGCATTGCAATATTTACATCGAAAGACATCTACATAGACGGTTGCAAGATGGAGCGAGAGAACAGGAGTAAAACTCTAAAATATATTAAAAACAAGCAGCAAACAAACATAACGGGAGGTATTTTACGTTTTAAGACCCGCACTGAATCATGAGCAAGTCTTGTTTTTGACTTAGTGACGATTCCTGACGTCACGTCACAGAAGGAACGCCCCTGACCGAGATTTTTTACAAAGATTCCACCGCATATAGCTATATTTTACGTTTTAAGACTCGAGCTGAATATTCAGGAAGTCTTGTTTTCGAGTCGATGACCGATCCCTGACGTGACGTCACGGAGGGAACGCCCGTGACCGAGAAAGCGACACACAATGCATTTTGGGTACTTTTTTTTTGTCTGATCGCAAAATTAGAAGGAAAACTACATAAATAAGGCGATGGTGAATCATTGTGTATCGCAGCAAATTGTATTCACACGCATAAAGAATGTGTACGTTTACACAAATTCCCAGCGCACAAAAAAGCCATTTCCTACGGAGCCTGTGCGCCATCTTGTGCCTTTTCTGGCACGCTACATTGGAGTCCAGACGGCTCGAATTGACACGGAAGGACTTCCTTAATCAATTGCAAACATTTATGCTTTCCTCTTCAGAACTATTCGAATCGTATTCATAACTGGATGAGTAACAAGAAAGCATCTTCTCCGAATCTGAACTCTCTGTAGCCATTGTTTTGATTCTGGAGCAAGGCAGTGTGTAACCAATGGTGACGTCACGAACAAGGGGGCGGGACCTTCTGAAACTGGCCACTTCCGGGTTCAATTTGAAGTAGTTTTGGGACTCTTTAAGTCATTTTTATTGGTGTTTTGCATTTGACTAAAAATATCAGCCTGCGTGTTTTGGGTATTGTAGATGCTATAAAACGTTTTTCTGATGTCAGTTAGCAAACAAAAAATTGGTGTCAGTTGTCCTTTAAAAGCTTTTGAGTTGGGACATTGTACTGTATAAATCTCATTTCTACCCTCTCCAAATAATCCTCAATAACCCACTGTCCTTTCAAGGCACCACAGTTGGAGCCACAAACACCGCATCTGTCATCTCCACCACACCCGTGATTACCGCCGCAACCAGCTCGCCGTCTCCAAGTCCGTCCCCGACGGCTCTTGAATCCACCACCGCAGAGAATAAAGTTACTACTCAGGCGCAGGCCATCGTCACCCAAGCCCCGACATCCATAGGCACCACCCTCGGAACGGGCCAGGTGATGCTGGCTGCACCAGGTCTGTCCACAGCGTTTCAGGGGGCTACCCAGTTGCCCACCAGCGCCAGCTTTGCCGCCATGGCTGCTGCAGCCGGGCTGAATCCAGGATTAATGAGCTCCTCCGCCTTTCCTCCAGGGTTATTAATTCCTCCTTTATTATCATCCCAGTGGTTTTCTTCCATAGTTTATAACTAACTGTATGTTTGCAGTGGGGCCGTGCTCAGTCTGACCCCCGGAGGCTTAGGCAGTGCCCTGAGCCCTGCTGTCATGAACAATAGCATGCTGGCCACGATTCAAGGTAAGTTAGCATTTTAAGATTGATTTTACTTCACAAATGTTTTCTGGTGGGATCGATTGTTCGCGTATATCTACATACATGTGACAAAACGTCCTATCCCATGGCAATGCTTTCCACTGGTGTATGCTTCAAGGGTTACATTTCTATACCTATTACTAAAATATCCAATCAAATATAATTTTTTAAAAGACAACCGACACCATTTTTTGGTTTCCTAACTGACATAAGAAAAATGTTTTATAGCATCGAAAATACCCAAAACACACTGATATTTTTAGTCAAATGAAAAACACCAATAAAAATGACTTAGTGTCCGAAAACTACGTCAAAATGAACCCGGAAATGGCCAGTTTCAGAAGGTCCCACCTCCAGTTCGTGACATCACGCCAAGACTTCTAGCCTTGCTCGAGAATCAAAACAATGGCTTCAGATTCGGTGAAGATGCTTTCTTGTTACTCATCCAGTTATGAATATGATTCAAATAGTTCTGAAGAGGAAAGCATAATTTTCTTCTAATTTCGCCATCGACACGGATCAACACGAAGTTTTCAGACCAAACAAAGTACCGCAAAATGCATTGTGTGTCGCTTTCTCGGTCAGGGGCGTTCCCTACGTGACGTCACATAGATGATCGTCATCAACTCAAAAACAAGACTTCCTGAATATTCAGCGCGAGTCTTAAAACGTAAAATCTAGCTATATGCGGTGGAATCTTTGTAAAATATGCTCAGTAGAAGTAATTTGAAGTGATTTTACAAGTTATGGACACAGCTTGTCTGGAGGCGTCGGTTGTCCTTTAATGATTCGAATTTAGTGGCTAATACGAATGATTTCAGAGCTCTTGAGGCACATTGGGTGTCTTAAAAGCAAAGAAATGTGTTTAAGTAGACTGTTGAATACTGTTGAATATCAAAAAAAAACCACAGGATTCTTTATATAGCAACTAAAGGAAATAAAATGTTTGTATTTTATGAATGAATACATTATTTGACTTGAATTAAAATTGCTGATATATTAGAAACATAGATTTTCGTCAAATAATGGTTTTAATTTGCAATTTAGAAATATCATGCTCCAATGAATGTACAGTGAGACCTCAACTTACGAACTTAATTGGTTCCCAGACAGTGTGTAAGGCGAAAAGTGTGTATCTAAAAAAAAAAAATCCCATAGGAAACCATTATAATGGGAATAATCCGTTCCCGTGTTTCCATAAAATATACTTTTCAACTAAATAAGCCTTAAAACTACACACAACATACCTTATTCTATGTATAATAAATGTGCTATTGTATTGTAATGAAAGAAATACACTGCATTGTATCATAAAGTCACTTTATTTGCGTTTGTGATGGTCATTGATGGCTTGATGGAATGGCGTTGGAGGTCGAAGGTCAAACGGAATTGCTGTTTGGAAAGAGAGGCGCATTACATGACGACTGTAATTAAAGAAATAAACTGTGCTGTAAAATAAAGTTTTATTGACCTTTTTGATGGTCGTTGATGGCTTATGGAAAGAGAGTCACCTTCCATCAGGTAACTTAACCTCTGGTGCTGTTCGGTCGTGTGCTTCCGCCGAAGATCACTCCGCCAGCCGTGGTGGGTGTGTATTATGAAAATAGTGCTTATTATAAGGTTTAATTTTCAGAAATTTGAAGTTTGTAAGACGAAAAGTTTGTAAGATAAGGTGTTTGTAAGTTGAGGTCTCACTGTATTTGGCTGTATTTCGCTCAGTTTTGTATACAATCTAGTTCAATCCGGCCTATCAATTTTAGAATTTGCCCCCCTTTTTCAAACACAAAGGGGCCAACCGGCCCCCTTTTTTAATTTCTCAGATGCATCCCTCCAGACAACTTTATCATTTTTCACCACTGATGTCCCGACAGCCTTGGCATCAAGCGGCACAATCCCAATAACGGCGCTGGACGGCAACAACCTGCTGTTCGCAAACACATCTGCCGGCAACGCTCACAACTTGGTCACCACCCCGCTGTTCCTCAACCCCCAGAACCTGTCGCTACTCACCAGCAACCCCGTCAGCCTGGTGTCGGCTGGGACGGGCGGGCTGCAGGTCACCACTGACGCACATCACCAGGTCTCCGCGGCCGCTGTGCCTGTGCAAGCCACGACGATAACCACTGCCTCCAAGGCGCAGTGAGTCCGGCTGCATCCGGAATGAACGCCCTGTTTCTTGAGCTGTGCACCGCTCTCCTCACACGCAGCACAGGGGAAATAGGCAAGGTCGTTTTGATTTATTGTTCTGCGCTTCGCTAACACACACACATATCTGCTACATCATATCTGTTATTATTTAATCTGGTCCCCTCTTTTTTTTTCGCCTGCAAAAAAAAAAAAACAAGCGTGCTTCACACTTTTGCTTCGGGGTTATTTTATCTTTGTGATCTTTGGACACAGTAGCCAAATGAGGACTGGCTTCTTGTACCCGGAAGATAATTTTTCCCTCAATACTATCAAGCTCCTTACATTTTGTATATACGTCCTTCTATTTCATGCAGTCTCATTTAACATCTTCTCTGAACAATTTAAGGAAAAAAAAATGATTTTGCTCTTAACTTAAAACTAACCTCATAATACATGTCATCATTAACGGGGATCAACTTTTAACGTTTGTTGGAACATGAATCGTATCACTTTTATTTTCATAGTTTTTCTTTATGTATTTAATTATTTTTTTTTTTTTTTACATTTTCCCAACTTTGCAAGTATAGTAAGTTAAGATTTTAATATCTCTTTTTTTTTAATTGTGGTTGTAAGGCTTTAAAAAACAAGTAATAAGTGGCCGATATAAAGGTTATCATTGCTTTAAGAAGCGCAGGGACCTGTTTGGTCTCGATGGGTTTCTCTTCCTGGAAACACTGACTTTTAACAGCTTGTTAAAAATGTTGCCGATTGTAGACACTGATAGAAAATGACTGAAACTTTGAACAGCTTTAAAAAAAAACACATGGAGTGAAACAGTGATTTGAGATGGGGGGGACGACGACGACGACGACGACATCTCCGCGTGTTAGAGTGACACTGAGACTTAAGTAACCAAATGATCCACAAGGCTCGGTGGTTTTAACTAAAATCACCTGTCAGGGGGTGTGGTCATCACACTAAATGTGTAAGGTGATGTTGACTAACTACATTTTTTTTCTATCTTTTTCTTTACAATGGTAGTACCGGCATATCTACTTGTGCACAGTATCTGTACCAAAAAAAAAAACTGGATTGATGAGCTGTTGTGGGAGAAATGACCTGCGGTCGTTGGAGTGGCTGCGTACTTTTAAGATATACCAAAAATATTTGTTAACATAACTGTAGTCGGTGTAGTTTAGTTGATATATTTATGAACGGAATCTCTTTTTCATTTTGTCAGCGTAATATAAAAAAAAAAATGCAATATTTTAATCATTTTCCAAAGATTACCTTTTTTTTTTTTTTTATAGATAATAATTGGCAGCACAATTTACCAAAAAAAAAAGGAAGGGCTGGGTTGGAGCATGATAAACTCGTTTCCTATTTTTTTTTCTTCCACTGGGCCTCGCCCAAACATTTATTCCCAGTGCCATTTGATGGCCCTGTTTTAACTGTTTTAGTAGCATCTATTTAGGTATCTGTGAAGCAGGAAAAAGTCCTCTTTTGCAGAGCTTGTGCAAATAATTCAGCCATAAAACAACAGCTTGAACCAAAGTGGTTTTCCTTAATCCTGGCTGTGCCTGTCTGAGCGCTGCAGTTTCTGTTCACAAATGTCAGCACCCACTTTTCTTGATTTGGTGCAGTTGGAAAAAGGACGGATTGGAATGCCAGTTTAAACAGGCTGCTCCTCCGTGTTTTCTTAATAGCTTTATTAGCACATTGTGTGAAGAGCAGGCTTTGTGGCTCAGGAGTCGCTAAGGCTCCATCTACTATGTCGACACTAGGGATGGGCGTCTGTGTAAGCTCTCAGTCGTACAGGAGTGGTCCATCGATGAGAAGGTTTCTTCAGCCGTCATCTGTACAAAAGTGAAGGTTTCGGACGTTTCGCCTCCTATCCAAGAGACTTCGTCAGCGAACTAAAAAAAGTAACTTTTTTTTTTTAGTTCGCTGACGAAGTCTCTTGGATAGGAGGCGAAACGTCCGAAACCTTCACTTTTGTACAGATGACGGCTGAAGAAACCTTCTCATCGATACTAGGGATGGGCATTGCAATTATATTGAATTTGGAGATAATAATACATTTAATTTCTAAGCGCTTTTCAAACTCTCAATCATATCTCAAAGTAATTGAAATTTAATTCACCACTGGTGTATTCATTAGCCACTATCAAAACATAATTGAAGAATTTGGTTTGTCTGGAATTGGTGTTTGGTGTCTTGAAGCAAATGAGACAAAGTTTTGAAAGATTCATCAACGATTTGAAACATTCCAGACACTATTTCCCATTCATATAATATAAATATTGTTTAAAATAGTCTCCATAAATTGATGTAGTGCAGGAAATTTTGCAAAATGCTTATATCCCCAGACATAAACCATGGCGAGCCACAAGGCTCTTATCGAGGCCCACCCATAATTCAGTTGAGTTTGCTTATCAAAAATTTGAAACATTTGAGGCAGTATTTCCCATTCACATAATATAAATATTGTTTAAAATATTCTCCATAAATTGATGAAGTACAGGAAATTTCGCAAAATGCCCAGACATAAACCATGGCGAGCCACAAGGCTCTTATCGAGGCCCACCCATAATTCAGTTGAGTTTGCTTATCAAAAATTTGAAACATTTGAGGCACTATTTCCCATTCACATAATATAAATATTGTTTAAAATATTCTCCATAAATTGATGAAGTACAGAAAATTTCGCAAAATGCCCAGATATAAACCATGGCGAGCCACAAGGCTCTTATCGAGGCCCACCCATAATTCAGTGGAGTTTGCTTATCAAAAATTTGAAACATTTGAGGCAGTATTTCCCATTCACATAATATAAATATTGTTTAAAATATTCTCCATAAATTGATGAAGTACAGGAAATTTCGCAAAATGCTTAGACATAAACCATGGCGAGCCACAAGGCTCTTATCGAGGCCCACCCATAATTCAGTTGACTTTGCTCATCAAAGATTTGAAACATTCCAGACACTATTTCCCATTCATATAATATAAATATTGTTTAAAATAGTCTCCATAAATTGATGTAGTGCAGGAAATTTTGCAAAATGCTTATGTCCCCAGACATAAACCATGGCGAGCCACAAGGCTCTTATCGAGGCCCACCCATAATTCAGTTGACTTTGCTCATCAAAGATTTGAAACATTCCAGACACTATTTCGCATTCATATAATATAAATATTGTTTAAAATATTCTCCATAAATTGATGTAGTGCAGGAAATTTCGCAAAATGCTTATATCCCAAGACATAAACCATGGCGAGCCACAAGGCTCTTATCGAGGCCCACCCATTGTTCTCATTTCTTTGTGTAAATTACAAAAACAATAATAATAATAATATTAACTCATTCACTGCCATTCCCAAATTTATTCTGGAATTTGTTTGGGTCTGGGGGGGGGGGGGGGGGGCGATAAAGCGCTGGTCAAACCTCTGGCAATGTTTTTCCCTTCCACAAGGAGTGGCGTTTTCCTTTTGCCCATGTTAGCGCTTTGTGTTGTTGAAGCGCTATATAAATCAATGTGTTGTATTTTGTATAGCCGCCCCCATTTCAAGCTCAGATAACTCCAGACCCATATAACTTAGGAATTAACTCTTTTTTTTTTCTAACGAAAGAAGAGAGTATAAGGTTTCTTCCGCTGTATTGAATGTTTATACAGTCCTGGGTCCTGCAATTTGAGTGAAAATGACAACAAAACGCTGGCACTGGAGTGGACATATTTTTTGCACATCATCAGTGGCAGTGAATGAGTTCATCAATTGTTCACGTGAATTTTATCAAATGCCCATCCGTAGTCAACATATACTGCCCCCAAAGCTTTCTCGTAGCCTTGGCTCCAATTTGTCACTGCAGCTTTTTTGGCTGAGTACTGTTATGTGCCACACATTGAACTAACCCCGCAAAACCATAGCGTCACTGTTCTGCTGCTTCTAACTAACCATATAACAGTGATGAAGAAATCACTAAGCATGTAGACAGCAAGATATCATCCTGTTTTACTGGTACCTAATTTTTACTGAATATACCTCAGCAGCACTTATACATAACGTTCACGGGGTTTTTTTTTCGTTATACAATGTGGAATGTATAAGTAACGCTCGGCTCGCCATTCACAAGTTATACTGCTACATAAGAACTGTACACGATAGGACAACTACTGCTTTTTTTCACGTACTACTATGTAATTTTTTTTTTCTCTTCGGTTTCATGGTGATTGACCAAGAGATTATTCTTGCCAAAGTAATAGCCTTTCTCTTTGCAGCTTTTGGCCGATTTATGGCTGCTCGTGTCTTTGAAGCCACCGCACACCGATGGAAGCCAGTTCTATTCCGCTGCCGTTTGTAGTCATGTGACATCAGAACGCATTTGCGAGACGAATTGGACACCATCGGTGCTATAGGATGTTACTGATATATTTATCTGAGGAAAGACCTAAGAATCTGAGAACATTTTTTTTCTTAATTCTATATATAGATATATATATATATACATACACACAAACGTGTAAGACATCATATTTTATATATGATCCTGTATGTTACTCAGACTGAATGTAGTGTTTATGAAACCCCAAATCTTCCTTTTTTTGTTTGTTTTTCAGACAATTATGACCAAAAAGAATAATACAGTGAGACCTCAACTTACGAACTTAATTGGTTCCCAGACAGAGTGTGCAAGGCGAAAAGTGTGTATCTCAAAAAAATAATTCCCATAGGAAACCATTAAAATGGGAACAATCCGTTCCCGGGTTTCCATAAAATATACTTTTTAACTAAATAAGCCTTAAAACTACACACAACATACCTTATTCTATGTAAAATAAATGTGCTATTGTATTGTAATGAAAGAAATACACGCATTGTATCATAAAGTCACTTGGCGTTGGAGGTCGAAGGTCAAAGGGAATTGCTGTTTGGAAAGAGAGGCGCATTACATGACGACTGTAATTAAAGAAATAAACTGTGCTATAAAATAAAGTTTTATTTACCTTTTTGATGGTCGTTGATTGCTTATGGAAGGAGAGTCACCTTCCATAAGGACTCTTGGTAACTTAACCTCTGGGGCTGTTCGGTCGTGTGCTTCCGCCAAAGATCACTCCACCAGCCGCGGTGGGTGTGTATTATGAAAATAGTGCTTATTATAAGGTTTAATTTTCATAAATTTGACGTTTGTAAGACGAAAAGTTTGTAAGTTGAGGTGTTTGTAAGTTGAGGTCTCACTGTAATTAAAAAAAAAAAAAACACTGCGGTTGGTGTGCCAGTCAAAAGACATGACAATGTCTGTTTGCTAGGAGGAAGTGATTTGACGCTCAGGTCATCCGGGCTGGTGGAGCAGAGACTCTGAAGTATGTTTATTTTTAAATGTATATGTTCATTTTGGGCTTGATTTGCTGTGCTGTTTTAAACAATCATTTGTTGTGTGTTTTTTTTTAATGCCTTTAACTGATTTTTATAGTATGAGAGGGCACGATCACTGGCTTTCTTAGTTTGACAAAGACGATAAATGTTATCATTTATGCCTTATTGTAATGTAGATGACATGATTGCATTGTAACGTCTGTCTCGCTCTTTCTGTTTGATCTTAGTGTCGTCAGGTGAATTGCCACTGACACGATATTCTGTACTTTGGGCATCTTGAGTGTGAAATGCTCACATTGCGACCTGTTTTTTTTTTTTTTTTTGGTGTGACTTAAGCAAATGCCTGTAAGAAAAGCTTTACTAATACAGTAAAGTCTCGTTATATCGATATTCAAGAGAGTCCAAAAAAATATCGATATAACCGGGACTATCGATATATCCGACCCTGTTTGCATGTAATTTTCTCCGTGCGTGCATAGAAATAGTATCGATATAACCGGGACTATCGATATATCCGATATCGATATAACGAGACTTTACTGTAATTCCAACCGGTAGGCGTATGGATTTGAATGAGTGAGCATTTTGGAGCAGTCTGCAAACCAGTGTGGTTTTCTCTGACTTTGGAGAAGGGATGGGCATAATAATTGATTAATCTTAAAACGAATTCCAATTTGGTTGATTCTTATGATTGTAAATTGCTATTTTGTACCGTGTTGTGAAAGCATTTGGAATGGGAGACAACCAGCAGATTTGCCCTTACTTAAAGGACAACCGACATCACTTTTTTGTTTCCTAACTGACATCAGAAAAACGTTTTATAGCATCTAAAATACCCAAAACATGAAGTATGATATTTTTTTTCAAATGCAAAACATCAATAAAAATGCCTCTTTGCACGGGATAAATCATTTAATCGATTGCAAACATGTATGCTTTCCTCTTCAGAACTATTTGAAGCATATTCCAAACTGGATGTGGATGTTGTTTTGATTCACTAGCAATGCAAGACGTCTTGGCGTGACGTCACGAACTGGGGGCGGGACTTTCTGAAAATGTCCAATTCTCACCTTCATTTTTTGCAGATTTTGGACACTTGAAGTCATTTTGATTGTTGTTTTGCATTTGACTAAAAATATACTGCGTGTTTTGGGGATTTTAGATGCTATAAAACGTTTTTCTGGTGTCAATTAAAAAACAAAAAAGTGACGTCGGTTGTCCTTTAAAATGATACCATACATGCTATAAATAACCAAATATCATTCCTCTATTCATTTCTTTTTATTTATCTAGCTATCCAGCTATCTAGCTGGCTGGCTGGCTGTCTTCCTAGCTATTTACTATCTATTAGCTATCTCGTTGGCTAGCTATTTCGCTGGCTATCTATTATATATATTTATAACTATCTAGCCGGCTCGCTATTTAGCTAGCTAGCTTTCTATCTATTTGAGTTACTTCTGGATTGAGTGAACGCTGGCGCATGTGGCTGCCGCTGCTCACCTACAGAAAAACGTATCCTGTGACTGTAAAATGACCATGAGAGTTGTTGAAAACACACCAAGCACAAAGGTTTCCCACGCATCTCTGTCCCAAAAAAAATGACACGGTCCATTTTTCATCGAAAATCCTACACTCTATCTACTTTTCTCCATTTGGATAATGACATTTTGGCTAATAAGGGTGTTGAAACCAAAAGACTGCGTTTGGAAACAGCACCACTATTTCCCCTTGTGGACAATTCTTGAATTGCACCTCATTAAAAATAGGAATTCCATGTCGTTTTTGCATTTTTTTTTCAACTTTTAAATTTTCCTGCGGGCCGGATCAAATCTCCTTGGGGACCGGTTACGGCCCGCGGGCCGTATGTTTGACACCACTGCCCTATTAAATAATCCCTCTCGGGTGACTTTTTTTTTTTTTCCCCAGATACCGTCCTAATACTGAAAAACAATAGTGCGCGTTTCAATTTTTGTTAATGCTTTTTTTGTCGAACGCCTCAAGGTTCTAATTTAGGGCCACTCTTTCATCCTTCCTAGTATTTAACAAACATTTCATTTCAACATATTTTTCTATCTTAGATCAACAAAATTTGATGAAATGCCCATCCCTATTTTCACTTGTTGGTGACAAACGCCGTTTCAGATGTGGTAGTTTGTCAACTGGCTTTGCTTCATTTTTGATCACCCGGTGGGTTTATCCGTTGACCCATCGTACTTTTTTTTTTTTGTAACGCTAACAGATGAAGCGTGGGTGCACCAGTATACCTCATTTCCAACTCAAAACTGAGTACAACTTGCTTTCTTCTTACTAAGAACATGTTTGAAAACGTGTAATCGGAGAAGCCTGCTCATTCTTAATGTGATGCCTCCTCCGCGAGGCGGTAGACGCCAGTACTCACAAATATTTTCCTTTCTTTAACAATGTTTCTCGCACACCTTCTTTTTTTTAAGTTTGACAATCCTGCTTATTTTTCTCACTGTCACTTGGTGTGGATATTTTATCACCCCTTTTCCCTTTCCTCCCACCAGCTTTGCAAGGTGGCGCCATCCTGTGGTAACAACGTTAACCAAAGACTAATAATTGATTGTACATGAACAACGGCCTCACCCTCTTACCTCACTGCTCATCATCGAGCACTCACCCACACGTGTTTTGTGGGGGTGCATTAGCTTTGACTGCACGCCAATGTTTTCGCCGCGGTCGGCGCTGGAGTTTTCAGTGCCCGTGGGTGGGTTGGGGTACCCGGGGAGGCTCTGGTGGTTGAGATGGCTTCTTTGATGGACACTTGTATGTGGTAGCTGGGTGATCGATGAAAATGTTTCTTCAGCCTGTCATCTGTACTTCTTTGAAGGTGTCGAACCTTTCGCTTCTTATCCAAGAAGCTTCGTCAGAAAACTAAAGTCTTACTGGTAGTTTCGGTCTTGGTGCCGGACTCTGCTTGGGGGGTTGGGGGGAGTTTAGGACTAATACCTGCGGTTCCACTGATTGCTTCTATTTTCCTAACTGACGACTGGCCTGATTGCCCAATTTGCCCCGGTATCACCTCATCAGCATAACTAAGCCTATGTTGCCTAAGCAGTCTATTGTACGAACATTTCATATCACACATACATAGCAGAGTCCGGCACCGCCACGTCTGGACAGTAGGGATATGCAGTAAAGTCTCGTTATATCGGTTATATCGATAGTACTGCTTATTACGATACTATTTCTATGAACTCAAGGAGAAAATTACTTGCCCGCAGGATCGGATATATCGATAGTCTGGTTATATCGATAGTCTGGTTATATCGATAGTCTGGTTATATCGATATTTTTTCCGACTCCTGAGAATAGCGATATAACGAGACTTTACTGTGTATATATATACAGTAAAGTCTCGTTATATCGATATTCAAGGGAGTCCGAAAAAATATCGATATAACCGGGACTATCGATATATCCGACCCTGTTTGCATGTAATTTTCTCGGTGTGTGCATAGAAATAGTATCGATATAACCGGGACTATCGATATATCCGATATCGATATAACGAGACTTTACTGTATATATATATAAGGCCGAAACTACCAGTGAGACTTTAGTGTGCTGACGAAGCTTCTTGGATAAGAAGCGAAACGTCCGACACCGTCAAACAAGTACAGATAACGGCTGAAGAAACCTTTTCATCGATGGACCGACCACTCCGGTAGCTACAGAGCCTACACAGACGTGTAGCTGGGTGATGTTTGTTAATACACACTGAGGGTTTATCCTGCGCAACTTTGTACATGCTCAGGATTCCTTTTGTGTCGGTCCGTCTGTCTGTTGCTAGAATACACATTTCGCCCTCTGTCTTTCTCAATGATTTTGGTTTAAAAAAAATAAAATAAAGAAATGTTAAAAAAAAAAAAAATGTCCATCCCAGGACACACACACATTTCACTGCTGTAACCACATCACACCGTGTCCACCCGTCCAACTTTTCCTCCCATCACTCATTCACTACAGACTGATAGACTGTGACACTATGCATCCCCCCCTCCCCCGGTGGGGTATTCAGTGACACTTTGCTCAATGCTTTACTCCCAAGTGATACCTAGGGAACCCTCACAAGCGCTATAGATCCCAAAGCAAAACTCCAAATATTTTTTTTTGTGTGTGTATATGAGCAAAACGCCGATACCAAAGATATCTCTTGTCAACTGTCTCTCTCTCTCTCCTAACCGCCCTACAGCATGTGTATTAAGAGACAAACCCAGCAATGGCTTTTGAGTCCAAACCTCAGTAATTCCAAAGCTCAGATGTATATTTTGATATATTTCTGTCCAAAAAAAAAATCAATTGTGTGGTATAATAGTCCGTTTCTTGTTTGCTGTCATCTCTGTCTCTCTCTTTTCCTCTCTTAGCATGGAACTAATTACAGAACTGTCTTACTAGGTTGAAGACATTGTATTTTTGTATGTTTTTGGGCGTGTTAAGACCGTGGCTTTTATCAAGAGCTAAAATATGATGGAAAAAAAAACCCAACGTGTACATATTCTTTCTGTCTACAGAAAAACCATTGTGCAAAACTACTCACAGTGGACACCCCCTATCCACACCGTCAAATCTTTTTAAAAAAACTTTTAACATCAAGAGTTAACCACCTTGGACTAAAAACACTGAGGGACAATGTTCCTAAAAAAATTGAAATAAGGAAAAAAAAACAACTAAAAAAACGCCTCCAGCCATGATGGCCTAAAACTGAAAGACTGTAGTACTTTTCATGTATGTGAATCAGGATACATAATAGATTTTGATGGGTTTGTCTGCTGTATTTTTTTTTTTTTTTTTTTTTGCATATACAAATCTTTTACTGTAAGTGTACAGTTCTCTTTTGTTGTAAACATCATTAAACCATTTTCAAGTGTTTTGACATGAGCTTGTTTTGTTTTCATAAGGTATTGATTCAAAATTTCTGTCGAGCAGTTTTCTTAAAGGACAACCAACACCATTTTTTGTTTCCTAACTGACATCAGAAAAACGTTTTATAGCATCTAAAATACCTAAAAGTCAAATCCAAAACACCAATAAAAATGACTTAAAGTGTCCCAAAACTGCCACAAAATGAGCTTGGATCTGGGCAGATTCAGAAAGTCCCGCCCCCTTGTTCGTGACGTCACTATTGGTCACACACTGCCTTGCTCCAGAATCAAAACAATGGCTTTAGATTCAGAGAAGATGCTTTCTTCTTACACATCCAGTTATGAATATGATTCAAATAGTTCTGAAGAGGAAAGCATAAATGTTTGCAATCAATTAAAGAAGTCCTTCTGTATCAATTCGAGCCGTCAGGACTGCAATGTAGCGTCCCAGAAAATTTACAAGATGGCGCCCAAGCTCTGTTGGAAATGGGCTGATTTGTCTGCTGGGAATTTCTGTCAACTAGTATCAAATAGTAGTCTTGGTGCAACACACAATGATTCACCATTGCGTTATTTATAAGTTTTCCTTCGAATTTCGCCATCAACACGATGTTTTCAGACCAAACAAAGTACCCGAAATGCATTGTGTGTCGCTTTCTCGGTCAGGGGCGCGTTCCTTCCGTGACGTCACGTCAGGCATCGTCATCAAGTCAAAAACAAGACTTCCTGAATATTCAGCGCGACTCTTAAAACGTAAAATATCACTATATGCGATGGAATCTTTGTAAAATACGCTCAGTCGAAGTCATTTGAAGTGATTTCACAAATTATGGACACAACTTGTCGGTTGTCCTTTAAAGTAATATGTCTGAGAATGTAAAATTTCAAAATTGATCAATGAATGTTTGTTCCAAATATGATAACTGTGCGTCATGTTTGCTAGATACTCTCTTATGTTCATATTATGGACATGGAAGTTGGTGTTGGCTGCATCACACCTCAATGTGACTTGGAACACGCGGGTCGGTGTAAGTTACATCGAGAGTTTAGACAACAGTGTGAAATGTAAAAAGACCACCGACTGAGGTTTTGCCATGGTGACTTTTAATTAGATGCAAGCATGTTTTACTTACCACTAATTAGTCTGCCCTTGCTGTCAAAATAAACATTTGCTTCTCAGTCTTCCTACACAGACTTCTGATTCTTCATAGAATCAATTGAAATGTGTAATACGGCACAGTAAACTGAAATGCAGTGAAGCGAAAATGGCGAAATTAGAAGGAAAACACCTAAATAACGTGATGGTGAATCGTTGTGTGTTGCACCAAGACTACTATTTGATACTAGTTGACACAAATACCCAACAGACAAATCAGCCCATTTCCAATGGGGGTTGGGCGCCATCTTGTGCATTTTCTGGGACGTGACATTGGAGTCCTGACTGCTCGATTTGATACGGGAGGACTTCTTTAATTGATTGCAAACATTTATGCTTTCCTCTTTAGAACTATTTGAATCATATTCATAACTGGATAAGTAACATGAAAGCATCTTCTCCGAATTTGAAGCCATTGTTTTGATTCTAGAGCAAGGCAGGACGTCTTGGCGTGACGTCAAGAACAAGGGGGCGGGACCTTCTGAAACTGGGCATCTCCGAGGTCATTTTGAAGTAGTTTTGGGACACTAACTCATTTTTATTGGTGTTTTGCATTTGACTAAAAACATCAGCCTGCGCGTTTTGGGTATATTTGATTCTATAAAACGTTTTTTCTGATGTCAGTTAGGAAACAAAAAAAAATGGTGTCGGCTTCACTCTTCGCCTGGTCTCGAAAGTAGTTCTGTTGATTGATATGTCAGTCGTCGAATGAGAAACCGGCGCTTGACGTCACGTGACTTTGAAGGCGTTCGTATAAATGTGAGTCACATGACCCTGTTGTCAGTCTTTGGCCGTGCTCCATTAAAACCAAGTCAAAGTCCCGTAGCCTCAATATTGTAACAGGAACACGCTAACGCAAAATCTTTACTCATTTTACTGCACTTTTAAGAGCTTTTCTATCAGTGCCAGGGTGCATTTCACTGTTCTACCAGCCTCATCGTCCTGCTAAAGTTAGCATTCAGACAGGGAGCATACTAGCCGTGTTAGCTTAAGTTGTTGTCGTCGAGCTCTTTTTTCGACTACGATCTGACCGTCACCAACTACAAGAGAAAACATGACGACCGCTGGTGGTGTCCAAGCGCGGTGGCTGACATTTCCCCTTCATCTCATTTTTGGTATGTAGTGATTTCTCCATGGTAAACAAAACACATTTTTTTTGTCGACGTCACGAAAGTATGGAAGGTTTCCCAACGTACCCCACGTGACCATTATCTGAAACATACACATGCCTTTCGACGTTTTTTTTAATGAACTATTAATGTTTAAAACACACACAGACGCTCTATTAGCTTTCTCATTTTATTTATTAACCAGACTTTTCGTGGCTATTATCTGAGCTATCATTTTTGTTGGTCAACGCTGATGTCACAAAGCAGCAATTCATTAAAGAAGTACTGTATCACGATACAGTAACATTTCGGTTGTACGTATGACACGATAAAAATATATATATATATATCAATACAACACAGACACGCCATGATATTTGGCTATAAAATATCACGATACTGCCACATTTTGGTTGTATGTATGATTAGATTAAAAAATATATATACATACGATACAGACACCCCATGATATTTGGCTATAAAGTATCACGATACAGTAACATTTCGGTTGTACGTATGACAAGATTTTTAAATACGTATATATATACATACACGATACAGGCACGCCATGATATTTGGCGATAAAGTATCACGATACTGACACATTTCGGTTGTATGTATGATTTGATTTTTTTTTAAATATACATACAATACAGATACGCCATGATATTTGGGTATAAAATATCACAATACTGCCACATTTCGGTCGTACGTATGATTAGATTAAAAAAATACATACAATACAGACACGCCATGATATTTGGCTATAAAATATCACGATACTGCGACATTTTGGTTGTATTTTTAAAAAGAATATACATACAATACAGACACAATAGACATAATAATGTAAATGCTGTGTGATGTGGTTGAAGCCGCTGTGGTCCTGCACCAAACATGGGCGACTGTGGCGCCCCCCACCACTGAGGCACCCCACAAGGACCCTGGCAGACCCGAGACGGGGCATTACCAAGTCGTCGGCACCAATGGTAGCGTGTGCTTAATGGCGTACATGGGCCTCCAGCTCAACATTAGCTTCAGCTCCGCAACCTTAAACCAGGTACTAGTACACAGCCGTGTTTATCCTTGCATGTAAAAGGCTTCACGGTCCATCTCGCTGCATCTGCAGACGGTGCAGGACGTCGTCAACCTTGAGCCCAACACCACAAAAGCCTCCGGGTCATGCGACGCAGACAGCGCCATTTTGCGCCTTTCGGCGGACGGCAATAAAACCAATCTGGCCTTTTTCTTCACTCTTGTAAGTTTCTTGAAATGGAAAATCTTGTGTCCATTATGCTTTGTGGAATGGCCGCTAGTTAGCAGCAAATCCATATATGAACAATCTCGAGCTGATTCATGTGAAGGGGGGAAAAAAAACTGGACACTTGTCCTGTAAATATGGGTGAATGCAATACAGCCACATATATCAAAGTCAAAGTGTGAGGATACTCTATCACAAAGTCAGCTTTATTGTCAAATATGCTAATATGCATGACATACAGCACAGATGAAATTAATGTCCTCTCGGACCCAGCGTAAAAAAAAAAGACAGACAATTGACACATTTCTGAATGTAAAGTGAGTTAGTGACGTATGTAAAGTGAGGTAGCGACGTATGTAAAGTGTGGTAGTGACGTATGTAAAGTGACGTAGTTATAGACAATACATGTAATTTCTGAATGTAAAGTGAGTTAGTGACGTATGTAAAGTGAGGTAGCGACGTATGTAAAGTGTGGTAGTGACGTATGTAAAGTGACGTAGTTATAGACAATACATGTAATTTCTGAATGTAAAGTGAGTTAGTGACGTATGTAAAGTGAGGTAGCAACGTATGTAAAGTGTGGTAGTGACGTATGTAAAGTGACGTAGTTATAGACAATACATGTAATTTCTGAATGTAAAGTGAGGTAGTGACGTATGTAAAGTGAGGTAGCGACGTATGTAAAGTGAGGTAGTTATAGACAATACATGTAATTTCTGAATGTAAAGTGAGGTAGCGACGTATGTAAAGTGACGTAGTTATAGACAATACATGTAATTTCTGAATGTAAAGTGTGGTAGTGACGTATGTAAAGTGACGCAGTTATAGACAATACATGTAATTTCTGAATGTAAAGTGAGGTAGCGACGTATGTAAAGTGAGGTAGCGACGTATGTAAAGTGACGTAGTTATACACAATACATGTAATTTCTGAATGTAAAGTGAGGTAGCGACGTATGTAAAATGAGGTAGCGACGTATGTAAAGTGAGGTAGCGACGTATGTAAAGTGACGTAGTTATAGACAATACATGTAATTTCTGAATGTAAAGTGAGGTAGCGACGTATGTAAAGTGACGTAGTTATAGACAATACATGTAATTTCTGAATGTAAAGTGTGGTAGTGACGTATGTAAAGTGACGCAGTTATAGACAATACATGTAATTTCTGAATGTAAAGTGAGGTAGCGACGTAT
Organism: Hippocampus bargibanti; assembly: GCF_051943395.1. NCBI lineage: Eukaryota > Metazoa > Chordata > Actinopteri > Syngnathiformes > Syngnathidae > Hippocampus > Hippocampus bargibanti. Next base: position 24,550,930 of record NC_142741.1, read on the forward strand.
GTAAAGTGTGGTAGTGACGTATGTAAAGTGACGTAGTTATAGACAATACATGTAATTTCTGAATGTAAAGTGAGGTAGCGACGTATGTGAAGTGAGGTAGTGACGTATGTAAAGTGAGGTAGCGACGTATGTAAAGTGACGTAGTTATAGACAATACATGTAATTTCTGAATGTAAAGTGAGGTAGCGACGTATGTAAAATGAGGTAGCGACGTATGTAAAGTGAGGTAGCGACGTATGTAAAGTGACGTAGTTATAGACAATACATGTAATTTCTGAATGTAAAGTGAGGTAGCGACGTATGTAAAATGAGGTAGCGACGTATGTAAAGTGAGGTAGTTATAGACAATACATGTAATTTCTGAATGTAAAGTGAGGTAGCGACGTATGTAAAATGAGGTAGCGACGTATGTAAAGTGAGGTAGCGACGTATGTAAAGTGACGTAGTTATAGACAATACATGTAATTTCTGAATGTAAAGGGAGGTATTGCCGCATGTAAAGTGAGGTAGCGACGTATGTAAAGTGACATAGTGTAGTAATGCAAAAACAACAAAAAAAGATTGAAGTGAGGTCTTGCAGAAAAAAAACAGATAATATGCCTTTCTTGATACTTGCACTATGTACAGTTTTTTATGAAACGGTTTTGCACATTTCCAGTATACAGTTGACATTTTTATTTTACTATGCTTAGAATATGTTGTTTTTCTATCCTTTCACCAGCCCATCCCCTTTAAAATTGCTGCTGTGGACTGCAAATGTCCCCATTGTGGGACGAATAAAGGTTTTCTGATTCTGATTCTGATTTTTTTTCCCCCCAGAACACTACATCTAATAAGTATCACGTGAGTCAAATTACCCTGTCAGCAATCTGGCCAGACATGAAAGGTGAGTTTTCTGGCCACAACGCTATGTACTACCCATGTAAACCCCAAGAAATGCAAGAAGGGACTTATGTTAAAAATACCCAAAAACTTTTTTTGAAAGGCGCTTATAAATGAAATATATTATTATAACTGTCCTGTGTCCGATATCAGAGCCCTTTTCGGCACATAACAGCAGCCTGGACTACTTTCGCGGAACCTTGGGCTTCTCGTACATGTGCCGCGAGGAGCAGACGCTTGACGTGGTGCCGGCTTTGTCCATCAACACCTTCCAGTTGCAGGTGCAGCCCTTCGGCATCACTCAGAACAAGTTTGGCGCAGGTAAACCATCTCGAGCAAGTGAATATTTTTCACCAGAATCCTCCATACGGTGATACCTCGGTTTACGGACCCCTTGGCTTACGAACTTTTGGGTTTACGAACGTTCAATCTATGAAAATGTTACATTGGCATACAAACTATTTTTCGGGATACACACGGAGCGCCACAATGAGTGATGTGTCGTTTGCGAACGAGCCCGTTCTACTAACAGGAAAATGGCAGCTCACTTGTTTTTGTCCTCTATTCCCCGCCCCCAGTCATCTGTTAAAGACAGGTGATTGGTCAAGAACGCAGCAGTGAGGGGAAGTGGTTTAAACATAAAAGAGACAGACAGACAGAGAGTGACAAAATGGATAGAAAACAGTAAAATTTGGATTCGTTTCAACATTGATAGTTCAAAGGCAGAGTGTAGACTGCAAGGTTAAAATTCCCATCAATCAGGCTCCACAAATAACCCGCACAAGCCATTTGTACACTTGATGCAAAAAGCTATCCACCCAGCTAAACAGAACACAATTGATGAGGAACAAGGTAAAATTATCGCAGAGAAAGCACCTACAAGCAATCATTCCTCAAGATGGTGAAAGAAGAAGGTTACGTTCATTATCAAGTGTTTAATGCTGATGAAACCGGACACTCCATTCCATCACACCATCAACGATCATCACAAAGGTCAATAAAAGACTTTATTATACAGTACAGTTTACTTATTTAATTATAATACCATAGCAGATTTATTATACATAAAATAAGGTATATTTTGTGTAGTTTTAGTAGTTTTTAGAAAGTAGAAAATTATGTTTTATGCGGACCTGGGAACGGATTATTCCCATTTTAATGGTTTCCTATGGGAAATTAATTTTTGGGATACACCCTTTTCACCTTACTCTCTCTGGGAACCCATTAAGTTCGTAAGCCAGGGTATCGCCGTATTTCATTTTCACCAGCCCATGCTTAACATCTTTGTCTCTATCTCTCTTTAGCCGAGCAGTGCCAGCTGGATGAAGACGACATGTTGATCGCAATCGTAGTCGGGGCGGCGTTAGCCGGCCTGGTCCTCATCGTGCTTGTTGCCTACCTCATTGGAAGGAAGAGGAGCCATGCCGGCTACCAAACCATCTGAGGTGCCAATCCGCTCGCATGTAACCCGAACACCCGATCTCTCTCACTCCGTGATTAACCACTTTTAACACGCCACAGACAATAATAAGAATAATAGGGGCATAAGCTAAATGATAATAATAAAAGGGATGTTGTTCGATTTGTGAGGAAATATCTAGAAAGCAAAGACAGAATCGTCATTATTATGTTGTATTTATGAATTTTGTAAAGGGAATTCGGGTCATGTTTTGTTTCTTTTGGAGTGATTTTGTTTATTTATAGCACAATAACTGGTGGTTGTTTTTGGTGAAGACATGACAGACGCTCCCCAATTTACGAACGAGATACATTCCGAACGGTTGTTCATAAGGTGAATTCGTTCGTATGTTGCTTCAGTGCTATGTGCTTTGTATGGAATGTACTTTTAAGGCTGATATAATAATAATAATAATAATAATAATAATAATAATAATAATAATAATAATAATAATAATAATAAATTTCATTTATAAGCACCTTTCAACAGTATAATAATAATAATAATAATAATAATAATTTCATTTATAAGCACCTTTCAACAGTATAATAATAAGAATACATTTCATTTATAAGCGCCTTTCAAAACTCTCTAGGTCACTTTACAGTCACAGGATAAGTTTTTCTGTGGGTGAGCAGCGGCAGCCATTCGCGCCCGCCTTCACTCAACCCGGAAGTAACATAAAATGATCATCATTACACAACAATAATAATAATAATGATAATAATAATTTTCATTTAAAACAGCTACAAGCCATATGAACACCTCTTTCTAAGCGCCTATCAAAACTCAAGGACATTTTACAGTCGCAGGATATTTTTTTCTGCGGGTGAGCAGCGGCAACCAGACGCCAGCGTTCACTCAACCCACAAGTCAAGTATGTTTAAGCTTTCTACAAGTATGTTTAAGGCTTCTATACGTCTATTTAAGGCTTATATAAGTACAGTGATACCTCGGTTTACGAACCCCTTGGCTTACGTACTTTTCTGGTTACGAACGTTACATTTATGAACATTTTACCTTGGCATACGAACTTAATTTTAATTATAATAAATATAATTATAATTATTATTATACAGTAAAGTCTCATTATATCGATATTCTCGGGAGTCCGAAAAAATATCCATATATCCGACCCTGCGCGCATGTAATTTTCTCCTTGCGTTCATAGGAATAGTATCGTAATAAGCGGTACTATCGATATAACCGATATCGATATAACGAGACTTTACTGTGTATATATATTATTATATAAATAATACTTATTATACCCTAGCATATTATACATAAAATAAGGTATATTTTGTGTAGTTTTAAGGCTTAGAAAGTAGAAAATTATGTTTTATGGGGACCTGGGAACGGATTATTCTCATTTTAATGGTTTCCTATGGGAAATTATTTTTTGGGATACACACTTTTCACCTTACTCTGTCTGGGAAACAATTAAGTTCGTAAGCCAATGTATCACTGTATGTTTAAGCTTTTTACAAGTATGTTTAAGGCTTGCATAAGTAACCTGTATTGGTTTATACTGAAAAATGAATCAAATATATACTCCCTAAAGATATGCACGTGTACAACTGGAGAGAATACTACATATGTTACGACAAAAATGTTGGTATGTACAGTTGTTCGTAATTCAAATGTTTGTAAGTAGAGGAGCGTCTGTACATCTCAGTTTGGACTTTCACATTCAGTTACTAGTATTCACAATATCTCTCGCGAGGTACCTCAATGTCGGCTGCTTGTTTAGTCATGATTGTGAAATCTCAGGAATGGCAATGTTGTTGCATCCATTGGAGACATGGACACATTTGGATGGAGGGGTGATTTTATTTGGGAAAACTTCCCAAAAATGCTTAACTGGTCTGATTGGCAAAATTCAGCTCGGCAGCAAAAACATGTTAGAAGTTAGACTACTTCAGCAAACATCCTGGATTACACTACATATCTTGAATGTTGCTATTCCCCGTTATAGATAAAGCATGTGTTATTAAATACAGTGATAACTAACCTCGGTTTACAAACCCCTTGGTTTACGAACGTTTCTCTTTACAAACGTTAAATTTATGAAAATTTTACCTTGCCATACGAACTATTTTTCGGGATACACACGGAGCTGTCACAATGAGTGATGTGTCGTTCGCGAACTAGCCCGTTCTCCTAACAAGAAAATGGCAGCCGGCTTGTTTTGGTCCTCTATTCCCCGCCCCCAGTCTTCGGTTAAAGCCGCGTGATTGGTCAAGAACGCAGCAGGGGGTGACATTTGGACTCGTTTCAACTTTGATAGTTCAAAGGCACAGTGTAGACTGCAAGGTTAAAATTCCCATCAATCAGGCTCCACAAATAACCCGCACAAGCCATCTTTACACTTGATGCTATAAACCCAGCTAAACAGAATACAATTGATGAGGAACTAGATAAAATTATCACAGAGAAAGCAACGACAAGGGATCATTCCTCAAGATGGTGAAAGAAGGTTACGTTCCTGATCAAGTGTTTAATGCTGATGAAACCGGCCACTCCATTCCATCAAGCCATCAACGACAATCACAAAGGTAAATAAAACGACTTTATTATACAGTACAGTTTATTTCTTTAATTATAATACCACTGCACATTTATTATACATAAAATAAGGCATATTTTGTGTAGTGTTAAGGCTTATTTAGTCGAAAATTATGTTTTTTAGGGACCTGGGAACGGATTATTCTCATTTTAATGGTTTCCTATGGGAAATTAAATTTTGGGATACATACTTTTCGCCTTACACTCTGTGGGAACCAATTAAGTTCGTAAGCCAAGGTATCACTGTACATACTTAACCTAGTTCTTCATAAATCCTGAAAAATCTACATTTCTTCACCTTGTTTTAGTGAAGTTTTCTGTTACACACCACTTGTTCACTTTTTGTTCCACATCCCTGACAAAATTAAAAATTCTTTTGTTTTCCTTGTCAGTGCAATCCAGAGGTACCTTCTGTTTTCTTTCCCGTATGGAAACATGCAGCACCATATTGTTACTGATCATTTTTGCTCGGCCGTATTGTTTCCTGTTCCTCATCTGTTTTGTTTTTGTGTGTATTGGTTTTAATGAATTGTTTGCTAAAAGATGCTCAATAAAAGTGATTTGAAAGTGGGGCTGTTTGTTTTTCCGCCTTGCGGTTTACATGCAGTGAAGGTTTTGAAAGGCGCTTAGAAATCATGGCTTATTATTATTATTATTATTATTATTAATCAAATCAATTTTGCTGTTAAACAGTCTAAATATTCAAAATGCAAGTTCATTTTTTTTGGTGGACGTCATTAGTATTTGACAAGGTCGTTGAGGACAAGTAATAGAGGGGCTAAATCCATATTTTTGAAAAATAATATTGAACGGAAACATTTGTAGAATGAGTAAGGCTTGTTAATCATTCAAGAGGTGCTCCAATGTATAATAATAATAATAATAATAATAAATTTCATTTCTAAGCGGCTTTCAAAAATCTCAAGGTCACTTTACAGTCACCGGATAAGTTTTTTCCTGTGGGTGAGCAGCGGCAGCCACATGCCCCCGCGTTCACTCAACCCGGAAGTAACTCAAATAGATAGCTAATAGCTAGCGAATAGATAGCTATCAGCTAGCGAATAGCTATTAACTAGCGAATAGCCAATAGCCAGCGAATAGATAGCTAATAGCTAACGAATAGTTAGCGAATTTTGCGATAATCCATTCAAGACATTGAGCAGTGAGCAGCGGCAGACACACGCGCCAGCGTTCACTCAACCATAGAAAGCTAGCGAGCTAATATATAATCAATAGATAATAATAATAAATAATACATTTCATTTATAAGCGCCTTTCAAAACTCTCAAGGTCACTTTACAGTCACGGGAATACGTTTTTCTGTGGAAAATGACAAAAACCCTGGCACTAGAGTGGACACATTTGTATATCATCTGGTAGTGAATGAGTTAAACATTTTCTTTCATCGGGTAAAAGAAATGGAAACATAAAAAGCTATTATGCTGAGTTTGTTTTTGTTTTTGTACCAAAATGGAAGATCAATTGGTGAAAAGGTTTCTTCAGCCGTCATCTGTACTTGTTTGAAGGTGTCGGACGTTTCGCTTCTTATCCGAGAAGCTTCGTCAGCAACCTAAAGTCTTACTGGTAGTTTCGGCCCTATATATCCCTACTATCCAGACGTGGCGGTGCCGGACTCTGCTATGATTGGTCCCTGCTCTCAGGTTGGGGGGAGCAGAGGACTAATCCCTGCGGCTCCACTGATTACTCCTATTGTCCTGACTGACAACTGGCCTGATTGCCCAATTTGCCCTGGTATCACCTCATCAGTAAATTTCTCCACTGTGAGACTAATAAAGGCATATCCAATCCAATCACAGCTTCGTCACTGACATCAAACCCGTGAGACACGTTCAAGAGTACATAAAAGGGTGCTTTATAAACAGAATCATATTTATATTATGTATGTTTCATATAATATCTCTTTTGTAAATACAGTATGTACGGTCAAGTTATGGTGCTGGTGTGGTGAGCACTTTTTTTCTTCCTTTTTTCCCAGTCCATTTACAGTGTTTATCACAGGATTCCGAGGAGGCGACCGGATGAATCCGGAAATGTCCTTCTGCACTTTCCTTTAAAGTGCTGCTGTTGGCCACCATTGTTTAAATAAAAAAATTAAAAATCATAATCCACCTTCAAGAAAAATCCAAATGAAGTCTCTTTAAAAGTAATACTCTCCTTCCCAGTTTTTTGCCTTTTTTTTTTAGAGACTTTTATGTTTTGTTCCTGTTATGATCGGTCGAGCAAATTCCACAAAGTCGTCTATAAGCACTGGCCACGCCCCTAAAAGGACAAAAATTAAACACAGATCAGAAAATGTAAATTCATAACCTAAGCATAAAAACATTGGACACCCACATACAAATAAGATTCACAAAATAATCAACCGTATTTTCTGCACACCTAAAACAAAGGATTTTCTTCAAAAGCTTACCATGAGCCTTATAATGCGGTGCGCCTTGTGTATGGAAAAGGTTTTAAAAATATGTCACTCATTGAAAGTGCCCCTTATGTATGGAAAACATTTTAAAATACAGCGATGCCTTGGGCTTACAAACTTAATTGGTTCCAAGACAGAGTGTGTAAGGTGAAAAGTGTGTATCCCAAACATTAATTTCCCATAGGAAACCATTAAAATGAGAATAATCCGTTCACATACTTATAATAACACAGCAGATTAAACTACACCATGAAAGCAAGTTTAAACAGGTGGGTGGACAGTAGGGATATAGATATAGGGCAGAAACTACCAGCAAATTTTAGTTTTCTGACGAAGCTTCTTGGATAAGAAGCAAAACGTCTGACACCTTCAAAGAAGTACAGATGACGGCTGATGAAACCTTTTCATCGATGGATCACTCCTGTACGACAGAGTTTACACAGACATATTTCATATCAGCTATCTAGCTAGCTTGCTATCTATTAGCTATATAGCTAGCTACCTAGCTATTTGAGTCTGGAAACATATTAGCTATCTAGCTAGCTAGCTATTAGCTGTCTAATGGCTATCTATTCGCTGGCTAATAGCTATCTATTCGCTGGCTAATAGCTATCTATTCGCTGGCTAATGGCTATCTATTCGCTGGCTAATGGCTATCTATTCACTGGTTAATGGCTAGCTATTTACTCGCTAATATCTATCGATTCGCTAGCTAGCTAGCTTGCTATCTATTTAAGTTACTTTGAGGTTGAGTGAACGCTGGCGCCTGTGGCTGCCACTGCTCACACACAGAAAAAAAAACTTACCCTGTGACTGTAAAGTGACCTTGAGAGTTTTGAAAGGCGCTTATAAATGAAATGTATTATTTTTATTATTATTATTAATATGCACCCCCTTATATTATTATTTTTGCTTATTGCCAACATGAAAGTTTGAACTCTTACCCTCCTCGTCGTAATTGGACAAGTCGTCTGCGATCATGTTTCCAAAGTCCAACAGTAGGTTCCAAGTGTCTTTTGGGATGGAGCGTTTGTGGTGCTCCTGAAACAAGATATGCTTCGTCATATTTGTCCTCCAACCGCGTTACTTTCACCGATTTTGGACTCACCAAAAGAAATCTATTCCAAAGGTCGAGGAACTTAAATCTTCCTAAAAGAACCAGATTCCAGTAAGCTACGGCCATCTCCAAGTCTGCAGGAAAGAAAGAAAAAAAATGAAGAAATCACAGAAGTCATCTGAACTTTAGCCTTGTTTCAAAATTTGTCATAAAAAAAACATAATACAGACGCTCCCCAACTTACGAACGATACGTTCTGAACGTTTGTTAGGTGAATTCGTTCGTAAGTGGCTTCAGTGCAAAATTTTAAGGCTTATATTAGTATGTTTAAAGGACACAAATTTTTGTTTCTTATTAACTGACATCAGAAAAACGTTTTATAGCATCTAAAATACCCAAAAAAACACATAGGCTGATATTTTTAGTCAAATGCAAAACACCAATAAAAATGAGTTAGTGTCCCAAAACTGCCACAAAATGAGCTCAGAACACATTTATTACACATATAATAAGGTATATATTGTGTAGTTTTAAGGCTTAGAAAATTCAAAAGTAGAAAATGATGTTTTATGGGGACCTGGGAACGGATTATTCTCATTTTAATGGTTTCCTATGGGAAACTATTTTTTGGGATACACACTTTTCGCCTTACACACTCTCTCTGGGAACCAATTAAGTTTGTAAGCCAAGGTATCATTGTAATTTCCGTTTTAATAAAGAAAGCTCTCATAATTTCAAACTGACTTGATCCTTGTAACGTGACTTTGATCATCCCCGCCCCAAATCCACCCCCATGACTGCTTTTCCTTACCTAAACCTTTCTGGCCGGGATTTTTGGCAAAGTTAAAGGTGAACTGGTAGAAGTCTTTAAACTTGCTAGCGTCTTTCAGCTCCTGCTCCAATCTTGGCAAAAGGGCTTTGAGTTTGTCGGGGCTGTCGCACCTACAAAGAGGTAAAGGATCAATTACAACATGGCAACAAAAGTTGCCAAACATATGCAACGCAACAAACGGTCGTAAGTCAAAATGGTCGTAAGTCGAAATCTATTCGAAATGTTGAATAGAGACTCTGAGGCTAAATGACTCGCAAACTCTCCCTCTTAAAATGTTAAAAACTGGAGGTCGTGGTCGTAAGCCCCTACTTACAAACATCTGAGTTACAAACAACAGTAAATACAAACATTTTTGTAGTAACATAGTATTCTCTCCTGTTGTACATGTATATATCGTTATAGAGCATATATTTTATTAAATGTTTATTTTTTTAGTACAAACCAGTTCAGGTTACATACTTATACAAGCCTTATACATACTTATATAAGCCTTAAACATACATCCCATACAAAATATAGCAACTTATGAACAAATTCACCTTACAAACGCCCGTTCGGAACGTATCTGGTTCGTGAATTTAAATGTTTATTTTTCAATATTAACCAATACAGGTTACTTAAACAAGCCTTATATATATGTATATAAGCCTTAAACATACATCCCATACAAAATATAGCACTGAAGCAACTTATGAACAAATTCACCTTACGAACGCCCATTCGGAACGTATCTGGTTCGTGAATTTAAATGTTTATTTTTCACTATTAACCAATACAGGTTACTTATACATACTTATATAAGCCTTAAATACATCCAATACAAAATATAGCACTGAAGCAACTTATGAACAAATTCACCTTACAAATGCCCATTCGGAACGTATCTGGTTCGTGAATTTAAATGTTTATTTTTCACTATTAACCAATACAGGTTACTTATACATACTTATATAATAAACATACATCCAATACAAAATATAGCACTGAAGCAACTTATGAACAAATTCACCTTACGAACGCCCATTCGGAACGTATCTGGTTCGTGAATTTAAATGTTTATTTTTCACTATTAACCAATACAGGTTACTTATACATACTTATATAATAAACATACATCCAATACAAAATATAGCACAGAAGCAACTTATGAACAAATTCACCTTACGAACGCCCGTTCGGAACGTATCTGGTTCGTGAATTTAAATGTTTATTTTTCACTATTAACCAATACAGGTTACTTATACATACTTATATAAGCATTAAACATACATCCAATACAAAATATAGCACTGAAGCAACTTATGAACAAATTCACCTTACGAACGCCCGTTCGGAACGTATCTGGTTCGTGAATTTAAATGTTTATTTTTCACTATTAACCAATACAGGTTACTTACACAAGCCTTATACATATGTATATAAGCCTTAAACATACATCCCATACAAAATATAGCACTGAAGCAACTTATGAACAAATTCACCTTACGAACGCCCATTCGGAACGTATCTGGTTCGTGAATTTAAATGTTTATTTTTCACTATTAACCAATACAGGTTACTTATACATACTTATATAAGCCTTAAACATACATCCAAAACAAAATATAGCGCTGAAGCAACTTATGAACAAATTCACCTTACGAACGCCGGTTCGGAACGTATCTCGATCGTAAATTTAAATGTTTATTTTTCACTGTTAACCAACACGGGTTACTTGTATAAGCCTTAAACATACATCCCATACAAAATATAGCACTGAAGCAACTTATGAACAAATTCACCTTACGACCGTTCGGAACGTATTTCGTTCGTGAATTTAAATGTTTATTTTTCACTACAAAACCAATACAGGTTACTTATATAAGCCTTCAACATACATCCAATAGACAATATAGCACTGAATCAACTTATGAACACATTCACCTTACGAACAACCGCTCGGAACGTCTCACGTTTGTAAATTGCGGCGCGTCTGTAGATGGGGAGCGTTCTTTCTCACAGAACGGCTTACCCGAGCTCCGTCATGCCATCCAGGAACTCTTTCTTGGAGAACTCACACTGGGTGGCGGCTCGGAACTTCCAGGCCACTACCAGAACGCTGATACTGGCCGGATCCAGCATCAAGTCGTCGCAAAACTGCTGGATACCCTCGATGCCGATCTTGTTCTCATCCTGGGGATCTGTATGGATACGTGAGGTAGATTCAATTACGCTGTGTACGAAATGTGCTATTGATCACTAATTTTGAATTTTATTTTTTAAATAAATTACAATTTCCTGTGTGTTGGTAAAGTTCCAATCGGAAATCGGACAAATTATGTGATTCTCATCTGATCAGACGATTTGATACTAGTTGACACAAATTCCCAGCAGACAAATCAGCCCATTTCCAACGCAGCTTGGACGCCATCTTCTGCATGTTCTGGGACGCTATATTGGAATCCTGACGGCTCGAATTGAACTGGAAGGACTTCTTTAATGGATTGCAAACATTTATGCTTTCCACTTCAGAACTATTTGAATCATATCCATAACTAGATGAGTAACAAGAAAGCATCTTCTCCGAATCTGAACTCTCTGAAGCCATTGTTTTGATTCTGGAGCAAGGCAGTGTGTGACCAATAGTGATGTCACGAACAAGGGGGCGGGACCTTCTGAAACTCGACATCTCCGAGGTCATTTTGAAGCAGTTTTGGGACACTTTAACTCATTTTTATTGGCCTGCGTGTCTTGGGTATGTTAGATCCTATAAAACGTTTTTCTGATGTCAGTTAGGAAACAAAAAAAATGGTGTCGGCTGTCCTTTAAAAAAATACGATTTAGATTTGGCCTCAGATGTCAACCAACTGTGACTGAAACATGCCTACCTTTGTACCGGTTAAAGAGTTGCTCCAGCTTCTTGCGGTCAACGGACGTCTTCATGGACTCTTTACAGTAGAGGTCCGGGTTCTGGAAGTAGTTGTCCGTGGCCACTTCAAGCTTCCAGTCATTCTGTGTGAGACAGTAAACGGCCGTCTTCTCGCCCGCCTGCGTGAAGGACATAAACTGCCGCACCTTGTCCCTCTGCGACGACTTCAACTTGTGCTGCGTGGGCAACAGGGCAAATGGCCGGTGAGTGGCGAGAAGACCCCACAGTGCCCAAACCAGGTAAAGACAGAGCAGCGCGCATAGACACACCAGCGCGCACAGGACTGCGTCTGCAGGCATTCAGGGGCGCATGGGGGTCGGACAAGATGCTTTCTTGTTACTCATCCAGTTACGCACCTAGTTTTTGGCAACATTTAGAATGATCCCAAGTGCGGGCCCTCACATGGCTGATGTAACGAGAGCCACTCTGACTATTTGTGGGGGTTATAATAACAGCTCATAAGTAGTTTTTACCGCTGCGGCCAATGACCCATAGGATGTCCGACTCTATTACACGCTTATAACAGGCCGCCCATCATGTTTTGGGTAAAGTGACAGTGGAGCGTCATAAGCATGATTACGTTATGGCGAGCTCTGTCATACGGGAGCACAACAAAGCAAAGGAATAGCGGAGGTGGAGATAGAAAATCGCCGGGTTAGCATGGCCGAGCTACTGGCCATACACCAATAATCTAGATTTCGTTTGCGGTTAACGTTCATAACATGCGTGGAATAGTGTCAGAGGGCTACGAGTTTGTGCGTGTCGTACGTAGTTCCATGTTCATAACTACGGTGGGCGAGCCTGTGCTATGCTAGCACGCTTGACAGGTAAACACGGGGACATTGCGGCTAGCTGTGTCGTTAGCTAGCTGCTGCCCCCAAAAATATCAACTGACCTTCCGTCGAGGAACAGCAAGGCGAATAACACTCGGGGGTCAACGTGGAAATTGGGCGCGACGCAGACGTTAAAAGCAAAGCGACACGGCGCCACGCGGTTTATAAGCCATCGCGCCGGTTAACGAGACGAGAGGGGAATGTGTTTATTTTGGTTACCTACCATTTTCACACCCGCTAGTTTACCAGTTTGGGAGCCGCTCGTTGTGCGCATGCGTGGAAGCGACGTGCGGAAGGAGTAACTTTATGAATTCTTATGTGGTTGACTGTTTTTTTTTGTTTTGCATTGTATTTTAGTCAATACTGTACATTTAAATATCAGTGTGAAACACGTTAATAAATCAACATTTTGTGCCCCAATAAGATTGCCGGGGGGGCTAAAATTTGCTTCATTTCTTCTTGTCTATACAATTGTTTTAAGTACTGTACACGTCGGCATAACATTGTCTCTGTAATAATAATAATAATAATAATAATAATAATAATAATAATAATAATAATAATAATAATAATAATAACAAATTTTATTTCTAAGCACCTTTCAAAACTCTCAAGGACACTTTACAGTCACAGGATAAGAACATAATTGGTTTTCTGTGGGTGAGCAGTGGCAGCCCGACCCTCAACCCGGAAGTAACTCAAATATGAAATGATCATCGGCAGCATAACATACAAATAAAGTCAAACTAACACTTTGCTCATTGTGCGCTCACGCATCTATCGAATGATGTATTTTTTTATTTTCCTTATAGGTTGCTTTGCTTTGGAGGCGAGATTTACAAAACTACATTACAAATGACATATATATCAACTTAAAACAAAGACTAACTTAGAATTAATGCATGTATATTAAGAAGTAATATGTGTGTTTTCTTGAAATTAGGAGATAAAAAGTCCAGTTTCACCCATACAAATATTAATAATGCACACGTTTGACACATTTCAAGGGTCATACATAATATTATCATGCGGGTAATAGTCAAATATGATACATGAAGCGCGATATGCTTTGCTGCGTGCAGGTGCAGATTAGTTTTATCTGCAAGAATGCACTGCAACAAGTGTGGACGCCTGCACACTAAAATATTGCAGATAGACCATATCTATCACTGTCACACTTACTTTTTTTCCTTTTTCTTTTCTTTTTTTCACAATGGAAGGACTTAAAAAGTGATGGTGACAACAGTAGGACTTATGCGCCTTTACTATTGAATAAAAAGTAACCAGAAACACGAGGCTGGAGCGAGAAAGAAATTGACCAATTGACCACCTACTAAGGGTCAAGGGGCAAACAGTGTCGAAAGTACTGTACAAAAGTCTTCTTTTGCTGAAATTTATTTTTCAATTTTCTCTTGTTCCTATTTTCCTTCCAAGCTGCTTTCCTTTCAGTCACATTTTTATTCATTAATATTGTATTTAGTTTATTTATCCAATTGTTTTGATTCATGCAGCTATTCTTCCATTACTTAAATTTTCTTTTATTTTTGTTTTGTTTCTTCCTCCTGTTTTTCTTTACTTTCTGTAAAACTAATGTTCTGCTTTTTTGCTACCTATTCCTTTGAACCCGCTGTTTTTGTTGTTGGATTGGATTGTATGTAACTTTATTCGTCTTCCTATTATTCACGGTAAATGTACATGGATTTTTTTATCTATACAATTTCACAATTTAATATAATAATAATAATAATAATAATAATAATAATAATAATAATAATAATAATAATAATAATAATCGTTTCCTAATAATAACAACAACAACAATAATAATACATTAATTTCTAAGCGCCTTTCAAAACTCTCAAGGACTATATATTGAAGGATTATATAAGTAAAAAAGTCAAAGTCAGCTTTATTGACAAATATGCTAATATATATATATATAATATATATATATATATATATATATATATATATATATATATATATATATATATATATATATATATATATATATATATATATATATATATATTTTACATTTTAGTTAATTATTTATTGTATGGGTGGCCAGAGGTTAGCGCGTCGACCTCACAGTGCAAAGGTTGTGGGTTCAATTCCTGCTGGTGGTGTCAGTTGGTGTCAGTGTGACCACAGATGGGTGTTCTGCTTGCCCTGCGATTAGCTGGCAAATGAATGAATGTACAGTATTGTAAGTCGTAAGTCCCAAGCTCGTATTATTATTATTATTATTATTATTATTATTATTATTATTATTATTATTATTATTATTATTATTATTATTATTATTATTAAAGCCTTCAATGGAAACTACCGTACTGCTTTACCGCCTCCTCTCCAACAAGTGGCAGTGTCGTCAATTTCAAACCTATGCACTGTCCAATCAGAACGTCGTTTTAAATAATAGGCGGGGCCCACTTTGGCAGTTCTGCCTTCGTCATGTCGAAGGCAACCAATCAGAGCGAACTGAAGCCAGACACCGCCAAGATCAGATTGTGAGTCGCGCTGCTGTAGCCGAGGCTAGCCAAGAGTGGGAGAAGAAGCTCACACTTGCTAACTTGTCGAGTGCACCGGTAAGCACGTGTTTTAAAGCGCATCTGGCCTACGCCTCCGACATATTTTTCTGTGACACGACTCAGAAGCTGCGTGGATGTTCTGAAGCAACTCGGCGTGAAACCACCAACTGAGTTTTAAAATGTAACCCAGGTGGTCTTGTCGATGACAGCTGTGCTTAGCTCGGCCGCTAGCTGTTAGCGGTCGGCTAACAAAGCGCCGGTGGCTTTTCATTGGTGACCGCGAGTTAGCCACTTGCTAACAAACACAGTAATTGCCAAGCCACCAATGTTGGTAGTTGTCACTGTGCACTTAAGACTACTTCCTATAAGCATCTCACTCCTAAAAAGTCTCCGCGTTGTAAACTTTAGAGTTTTAAATGCGTGCATCTTTATCGGCAAGGTTTGCAAACAACAGTGGCCGCTTGGAAAACTAAAGTAGACAGTGTAGAATTCGGTTCGGCAAAACTGAATGATCAATGAGTAAGGACGTTGTGTGCATTTAGAACGCGTAAGACGACTGCAAATACAATATCATGTTGTTGCGGTCACCGAATTGGCCACTATTTGGCGTTGGCAGGTGTGCATATGACGATCAAGATCAACGTCGCATCGACCTATTTAAGTCTTGAGCAATTTCATGTCACGCGCAGTGTGTGTTGTTTTTGGGCTTTTTGTCGCACTCGCGAATAAAAAAAACAGTGAAGGTGAAATTATTCACGGAAAACACAACGCTCCCTAAAGTATAGTTTGACTTTGCTCGCAATGTTTCCTGTTTGCTAAGCATTTAGACCTCCTCTTCCTCCGCTCTCAAATGCCAACAACAACGGCAGTCGTCGAAGAAGCAGCCCTAGTACATTCGTAAGTGCACACACAATCTCGCCCTATTGACTCCCCTTTTTCATTCGAACGCTAGCCCAAACGCATCACAAACTTCTCCGCTGAAAGGCCGAGCGGCGAAAAAACAGGACCTGTCTTGTCCAAAAATCTCTTTCAAAGCGTGGATTAGCTCGCTAGCTAGCAGCGGGGTTCTATCCAGCCACGGTGGGTTAGCGGCATCAGTTAGCTAGCCGCACTTCAACAAAAGAGTACTCCGGTGAGGTGGATACGGGCCTAGCGTGCCGTTACTCATTCTATCCACGTCGTGATATTACTTTTTTAAATCGGTATTTATTGTTGCACATGAAGTCGGTATGTTTTGCAAAGACCTGAAGCAGAAGTTCGCCTCTCCTTCACACGAAGTAGGCCCTTTGCGCTCATAACCACTCAAAAGTTCTTAACTTCCTATTCTATGCTGCCACACTAAATTAATTCTTTTTAGCGGGGATCCAAACAATGTACTGCGATCCAAAACCATCAATTTGTATTGTACCAAGATAGAATGAGGCAAAATAGTGGACTGATCATCCATCTGGCATTGTGTTGGACAAATAACCCAATCATTTCTTTAATAGCAGTAATTTCCATAGATATGTTTACCTTCTTTGTTACAATACGCTTTGTTTCTTGGGGCAAAACACTTTTTTTTAATTGAAGTGACTGAGTTTTGAAATAGGTAAATTCACCATCATCCGGGTCATTGTAATACCGACTTCAGTTATCTACAATTTGGAAAGTTTGCGCATGTTACCCCTTCCTAGTTAAAAATATCAAATGATATGCCTTCTGTTAATTTATAATGACTACAGTGGTACCTTAAAGGACAACCGACGTCTCCGGACAAGTTGTGTCCATAATTTGTAAAATGGCTTCAAATGACTTCTACTGAGCGTATTTTAATAAGATTCCACCGCATATAGCTAGATTTTACGTTTTAAGACTCGCGCTGAATATTCAGGAAGTTTTGTTTTTGAGTTAGTGACGAGTCCGTACGTGACGTCACTGAAGGAACGCCCCTGACGGAAAAAAAGACACATTGTAGCAGTCCTTCCATCACGTCAATGTATTTTGCTGTACTTGTTTGGTCTGAAAACCTCGTGTTGCACCAAAAAGCCGCCAGAAGAGGGCGACCAAGCTCCATGGAAGGAATTTATCAGCCTGTGGAAACGGGCTGTTTCATTCTTCACAGGAGCTTGGACGCCATTTCCTGCCTCTTTTTGGGTGATACATTTCCCCCTAATGTTGCCTCAAAATGGCACGGAATAAATTCTTTAATCGATTGCAAACATGTATGCTTTCCTCTTCAGAACTATTTGAATCATATTCATAACTGGATGTGTAACAAGAAAGCATATATTGGACACTAAGTCATTTTTATTGGTGTTTGCGTTTGAATAAAAAATATACTGCGTGTTTTGGGTATTTTAGATGCTATAAAACGTTTTTCTGATATCAGGAAACAAAAAAGGTGACGTTGGTTGTCCTTTAAGTGGTTCTTGTGTCTTGTATGACAGGTAAAAAGACTTGTGATCGTTGCTTTCAACACAACAAGGTGTTTCTGCCTCTATTGAGCCTTACATTCATGTCGAGACATTGCAGAACTCTCCTTCAGACCGGTCATGTTCCTATGTTCGTGTTTGTGATATGACCTCAGATGTTACAAAATTGCATTTTTGGGTTCTGTTAAGTGGGTTAATGGTGCAATTTCACAGTGTAACTGTTCAACTATTTATTTTTGGGTGGGACATTGAAACTGGTCTATCTGCTTTTCTGTCTGTGTCTGTCTGTCTCTTAAGGGTCTTCATAGTGAAACAGAAGAACAAATCCTTTTCCAACTGAAGCGAAACATAACCGGTCCTTTGGGATCATGGCTAAAGATGTAAGTGACTACATGCTCATTGTCATGACATTAAGACATGATCCACTTTGTCTGATTGGATTAGGAGTGGATGTTATTTAACATTTTTGTCCTTTGCAGGCCGGTCTAATGGAAACAAATGGAGAGTTGAAGGTTTTCATTGATCAGAATCTGAGCCCCAGTAAAGGTAAAAGCTGTCTTTGAAACATTTTTTGTACATCACACTTTAAATTATACTTTAAAAAAGACAAACTAATACACGGGAAGCTTTAAAGTTGACGTATTATAACTAAGAGTTCAATACGTCTGTGTAAGCTCTCAGTCGTACCGGAGTGGTCCATCGATGAGAAGGTTTCTTCAGCCGTCATCTGTACTTTTTTGAAAGTACAGGTTTTTCGATTTACAACCGTTTGACTTACGACCGTTTGGTCGTAACTCGGATGTTACCTGTATATGACGATTCATATTGCTGTAAAGCCAAAAATTTCCCTGGACAGACATGTTATTTGTTCATCCTGTCTACTTGATATCTATACATGACATGTTTCGGAATGCACACCAATTGGACTTTTGATATTTGTATGCGCCAGACATGTTGCAATTCCGAGACTTTGAGATGAGACACAATTGCCCAAGTGCCTTAGTTTATAATCACGATTGAAAAATGTAAAATGGGTGGCTTTATTATCCTTTCGTACTTGAACGACTTCTAAAACATTGGTGCAAAGTTGTTATTGTTTGTTCATGCCATAATTTTGACTCTTCTTTTCTGTCAGAGCTGGAACAACCGTCTGAACTTATTTCTCACATTCTCACGTCTCGTTAGGTGTCTTGTCTCTGGTTGCTGTCCAGCCCGCCGCCGCCCCTGTGGCCAAACAGCTCCTCCCCAAAACGCTTGGGCCGTCCAATGTGAATATCGCCGCACACATGCCACATTTGCCACACATGGTAAGTCCTCGTTGGCACAAAGTTCCGTCATGAATTTCCCCAGACCTGCTTCACTATCAATAAAACACACACAGGGATGCATCTGCGCCATTTACGCATTTTGACAGCCACTGGCGCAACTTTAGAACTCCACTGCACCGGCGTACGTCGATTACAATTGCAGCGTATCGCTACATGATTTGCGCTACATATGACATACTGTTAAAATAGCTAAAGAAACAAATGTAGTTAAACAGCGATTGAAAACGTTTCCCTTCAGCGCTTTTAACTTTCATCGTGATCCGCCGGAAACTGTCGAAAGAGATCCAAAATCCAATATTCATTTACCCACGGTGCATTGATACCTCAGCTTACAAACTTAATTGGTTCCCAGACAGAGTGTGTAAGGTGAAAAGTGTGTATCCCAAAAATTAATTTCCCATCAGAAAACATTAAAATGAGAATAATCCGTTCCCAGGTCCCCATAAAACAAAATTTTCGACTAAATAAGCCTTAAAACTACACAAAATATACCTTATTTGTATGTATAATAAATGTGATATTGTATTGTAATTAAAGAAATAAAGTGTACTGTATAATAAAGTCGTTTTATTTACCTTTGTGATGGTCGTTGATGTCGTTGCCTCTTGATGATAGTGAAGTTGCCGTGCTTTCTCGCTGATAATACCCTCACTCACAATGTCCCCTGCTAGCTGCTTTTCATTAATCCAAATCAACAGAAGTTTTTCAACCTCTTCTATTGCCTGAGACCGTTGCTTAGACAACACGGAAACACCCATAGCCACACGTAGCAAAGGTCGACTTAGCATACTGTTATCGGGACGCTAAGTCTCACCAACGCACACCTCGTTCGTGTTTTTGGCTGATCTTCTCCTGCTCGACCCTAATTTTCTTTCGTATTATTATATCATTATATTTTGGTTGATTTGAATCTGTTTTGTAAACAATGGCAATGTAGTTAAATGGGGTCCCATCAATCTTAGAATGTGGGCCCCTTTTCAGACACAAGGCGGCCAACCGGCCCCCTTTTAAAATGTCCGAGATGCATCCCTGCATATACATCGCACGTGATATAACGTTGTGCTCGCCGGGGCTCTCTCTGCGACGTCTCGCTCTTGTTTAAGCCCCCCTCCATTATCATTGCGAGGTCACCTGGCGGGAGAAATAGCTGGGCGTTGATCCTAAGCTTATCAAGCCCGACTGTCAGCAGGATTGCATCCATCATCCCATTACATACATGGAATCTATACATGGTGACAATCAGCTTAGTTATCACCTTGGAATAGGAATCGAGTGCCAACCTTGACAAAGCTTCAGTTTTCAAATCAGCATGTTATTTGTTTGTATTTTATAAAGTAGCCCAAATCTAGAGGAATCGGGCTTTGTAGAAAGTGTTAACTTGAAGATATTGCTCAACGTATTTTGACGATTAAAACAACCGACACCATTTTTTTGGTTTCCTAACTGATATCAGAAAGACGTTTTATAGCATCTAAAATAGCCAAAACTCGCAGGTTGATATTTCTAGTCAAATGAAAAACACCAATAAAAATGAGTTTGTGTCCCAAAACTACTCTAAAATGACCTCAAAGTTTCAGTTTCAGAAGGTCCCGCCCCCTTGTTAGTTACGTCACGCCAGGATACTCATTCACAAACTGCCTTGCTCCAGAATCAAAACAATGGCTTCAGATTTGGAGAAGATGCTTTCTTGTTACTCATCCAGTTATGAATATGACGATTGAAATAGTTCGGAAGAGGAAAGCATAAATGTTTGCAATCGATGAAAGAAGTCCTTCCGTATTTTTTGAGGCGTCTGGACTCCAAAGTAGCGCCCAGAAAATGCACAAGATGGCGCCCAAGCTTCGTTGGAAATGGGCTGATTTGTCTGCTGGGAATTTGTCAACTAGTATCAAATAGTAGTCTTGGTCCAACACGCAACGATTCACCATCGCGTTATTTATGTGTTTTTCTTCTAATTTCACCATCAACGCGGATCAACACGAAGTTTTCAGACCAAACAAAGTACCCAAAATGCATTGTGTGTCAAGGGCGTTCCTTCAGTGACGTCACGTACGGACTTGTCACCAACTCAAAAACAAGATGTCCTGAATATTCAGCGCGAGTCTTAAAATGTAAAATATAGCAGCTATATGCCGAGGAATCTTTGTCAAATACGCTCAGTAGAAGTCATCTGAAGTGATTCTACAAATTATGGACACAAGTTGTCCGGAGGCGTCGGTTCTCCTTTAATATAATACGACTGGTAGTCTACGATGGAGTGATTAAACACACTTGACCATGATTGAAAGAAATATGATTGAAAAGTATATTATTGCCCCTCTTTCTTTTGCAGGTGATTGGAACACCTCAGAGGCCAACGGTATCCAACACTATCCTGGTAAACAGTCCACACACGCCCAATTCGCAGTTCCTGACTCAAACTCAACCTTCTGATGCCTCTCCTTGGTCATCGGGGTAAGGGTTTTGTTTGATTATTATTTTTTTTTTTGGGGCAAATCATGGCATCTACCGGTGTCAGATGTTCCGTCTTTTACTGCCGGCAGGGAGCGTAGCCATTCATGACCGACGCCCAACTTCTGCAGCCCCCTACCAAGCTATTTATTGAGAGTATATGCAAATTTAGGTGTTACATAAGAAAAAACATGGTCTTCTTGATTTGAATACCGCACCCCCTTGACGTCCCAAGCACCAATATTCATAGAATAACCAAACGTAGACATTTTAATAGGTTGTCCTTTCCATGAACTGATAGATTTGTAACCTGGCTAATGAGGAGTTTACCAAGTCCTAAATTATGTCCAAGTCCAGATGTCCTACATAAAGATGACAGTTTAACAGGCTGTGTCTCTTCACCTCAGATTGACCCCAGGTTTTTCCTGTGCTTCCATTGTGGGTCTTGTGTTCAGCGGCCAACTAACCTTGAAACTTCTAAATATGATAAGTTCTATTCTGTCTATTCTCTATTAACCGGTGATCTCACTGTTTTTTTTTTTATACAGGAAGCGTGGCAAGAAAGGTGAGAAGAATGGGAAAGGTTTGAGGCATTTCTCCATGAAAGTGTGCGAGAAGGTACAGAAGAAGGGGGTCACCACCTACAATGAGGTGGCAGACGAGCTAGTGGCAGAATTCAGCTCGGGCGACAACCTCATGTCACCCAATGACTCGGTGAGAGTTTATTTTCTCAAAATGATGCACACAAATGGATTTTTTGATCGTACTGAAGTTTAAGTGTCTTTCGTTTAGCATGTATATGATCAGAAGAACATTCGGCGGCGTGTGTACGACGCCCTGAATGTCCTCATGGCCATGAACATCATCTCTAAAGAAAAGAAAGAGATCAAGTGGATCGGCCTTCCCACCAACTCAGCGCAAGAGTGCCAAAACCTGGAGGTACCTATGCGCCCCATTCTTAAAGGGACAACCGACGCCTTCGGACATGTTGTGTCCACAATTTGTAAAATCACTTCAAATGACTTCTACTGAGCGCATTTTACAAAGATTTCACCGCACGTAGCTATATTTTACATTTTAAGTATATGACTTTAAATAAAATGACTTTATTATATAGTACAGTTTATTTCTTTAATGATAATACAATAGCACATTTTTTATACATAAAATAAGATATATTTAAGCAATTTTGTAGTTTTAAGGCTTAGAAAATTAGAAAGTAGAAAATTATGTTTTATGGAGACCTGGGAATGGATTATTCTCATTTTAAAGGTTTCCTATGGGAAATTAATTTTTGGGATACATACTTTTTGCCTTACACACTCTGTCTGGGAACCAATTAAGTTCGTACGCCAATGTATCACTGTATAAGGAAAATTTTGGTAATGCAAACGCGATCCCTTACGGTAGATTACTTATTGTATTATTTTTGTCAGGTGGAGCGACAGAGGCGGCTGGAAAGGATCAAACAGAAACAGTCGCAGCTTCAGGAGCTCATATTACAGGTAAGACTGACTGGGAGCCTTGTTTCCAGCGAGCTGTACCTGATTTGACAAATGTTAGGGATCAATCCGTATTTTGGGATGGCTAAAACAATTCTCTGTTATTTGTGCGTCAGCAAATAGCCTTCAAGAACCTGGTTCAGAGAAACCGACAGAGTGAGCAGCAGGCAAACAGACCACCGCCGCCCAACTCCATCATCCACCTTCCCTTCATCATCGTCAACACCAGCAAGAAAACAGTCATCGACTGCAGCATCTCCAATGACAAGTGGGCCACCCTCGTGACCTTTGACATCTCACCTTTCTCCTTCCATGCTTGCTGAAGAGATTTTTTTTCTCGTGTTTTCGTCTCGGCAGGTTTGAGTACTTGTTCAACTTTGACAGCATGTTTGAGATCCACGATGACATCGAGGTGCTGAAGCGTATGGGCATGGCTTGCGGTTTGGAGGTGGGCAAGTGTTCTCCGGAGGATTTGAAAGTGGCACGCGGCCTGGTGCCCAAAGCTTTGGAGCCCTACGTGATCGGTCAGTCACGCCCGTTTGCGCCCTCTTCACATCGGGGATCACGGTTTTAAATGACAATGGCTCTCCTTCTCCAGAGATGGCAAAAGGCCCCATCAGTAGCGTCTACATCACAGGAGGGTCCTCGGCCAATGGAGCCCGTTACATAGCCAGGTGGGAGTTAGCTAACATGGCTAATAACAGCTCATATTTATTGATAGTTCAAAGGTAGGGTGTAGACTGCAAGGTTAAAAAAAAATCCCATCAGAGGTTCCACAAATTTTGTTGTTAGAAGACCGGGCTCGTTCGCGAACGACACAATCCCGAAAAAAGTTTGTATGCTGAGGTAAAATTGTCATAAATTTAACGTTTGTGAACCGAAAAGTTCGTAAACCAAGCGGTTCGTAAACCGAGGTATCACTGTACATCCAAAAATGGATTCATTTGGTTATTTTGTTCTTGTCATTAGCTCGCAACTGTAAAAACGAGATCGGTCCCTTCCGTTATTCATTTTTAACCATCGTCTAAACCTCATCTACTTTTTATAATCATAATAATAATAATAATAATACTTTGAATTTCCAAGCGCCTTTCAAAACTCTCAAGGACACTTTTCAGTCACTGGATTTTTTTTTTTGTGCGGGTGAGCAGCGACAGCCATTCGCGCCAGCGTTCACTCTACCCGGAAGTAACACTAATGAGAACCATTCAACTCCAGGTAACATCCGACTCGACTTACGACCACCCCTACTTACGACCACGACCTCCAGACCCTATTTTTTAAATTTGAATTCTACGCCTAGCAAGCTGGAAACGCGTACGACAATTTTGCCAGCCAGCATCTCACTCTCACACAGCAATCGAGAGAGGGGGAGGGGGATTTGCCCATAGTTGTTTCACTGTTCTCATAAAAGTATGTTAATGCCTTAATAGTTTTGTACTGTTGATGTTTGACATGGACTTGTATATAAATATCTGCATTTCTTTATATATCCCGTACATTGTACTGACCGTTTTCCTCCGTTATCTAGCGACGGCTGCCCCGATGGCACCATGGCATCCAGCTCCAACGACTCTCACTACAGCGGCTCTCGCGTGGAGACGCCGGTGTCTTACATGGGCGACGACGACGATGAGGATGAGTACGACGAGAATGACGACGAAGACTAACTTGTGTACACTTTGCCACGCCAATAAGCACAGTGGCTCAAAAGCGCCAACATGGGAACATAGAACTGCCCACACCTTCTCTCCCACATTTACCAACAAACATGTCATGCATCCTCCACTCATCTTTACTCTCCCACGCCTATTTTTTTTTTCTGTTTGGCTTTCTCAGGGCTCGACGTGAGTATTGAAACAATGAGGGAGAGACGTGCCTCTTGAATCGCTTGTACATGCACCGCAGTTCTGGAGGCAAGGGAACTGTAGCGTGCGGCCTAACCTAAAAGCTGACGTCCTATTTGTATTTAGCGCCATTGTTCTCCAAGACACCTCCATCAGAAATAAAAACTGATTGCGTTTGGAGAACGACCCTAAAATTTAAAAAAGTTTGTGTCACTGCGCCGCTGTTTCCTACGGCAACACGGTCTTTAATGTTCACTAAAGTGTTAGCTTCAAGAAGCTGCCAAGAATTCACAACGACGTGATACAGGGTGACCCAAAAAGATGCATACCCATTAAAAATATCAATGGTGGCTTTGATTAAAAAGATATTTCTTTCAAATTACAACCACACATTATTCAGTTTATGGAAGACCATTCACCAGAGTTTCAGCTATTTCTGTCCATTTTTAGTCGATTTATGGCTTTCCCAAGATGTGTTACAAATGTCCACCATTTCTAATTTACAACAGAGTCTTTTCTTACAGACTGTTTTTTTAGGTGTTCAACTACTCTGACGAAGGCGGAAGTATACGTCGAAACATGTCAGGTAATTGAACACCTAAAATACACTCTCTGTAAGAAAAGAATCTGTTTTAAATTAGATATCGAGTATACAGGATGAACATAACACAACTAATACTGTCCACCATTTGGTTGCAAGAAAACCTGTACTCGTCTGACGAAGTTGTCAATCACTTTGACACACTCCTCTTTCAGGAGAAAACAATTGCTGCTGCGAGGGACTCAGTGGGATGCATCTTTTTGGCGGTCACCCTCCCGAAAGAGGAGTTGTGTCAAAGTGATTGACAACTTTGTTAGACGAGTACAGGTTTGCTTGCAAGCAAATGGTGGACATTTGGAACATATCTTGGGAAAGCCATGAATTGACGAAAAATGGACAGAAAAAGCTGAAACTGATGACTGGTCTTCCATAAACTGAATGTGTGGTTGTAATTTGAAATAAATAGCTTCTTAAGCAAAACCGCAATTGAAATTTTTCATCTTTTTGGGTCACCCTTGTAAATGTAGCTATGATGGGGCTCCATCGTGCATGTTTGTTTAGTTTATTTAGGTCTGGTGCCGAGGTTCAAATGGTTCTCACTTTATTGACTTCTGTTTTGTAGGCAGCTGCTTACTTTACCGTATTTGCTATTTTTTCCCCTTTTTTTTACGCAGTCCGCAGTTAAGGAATTCTCATGAGCGGCCTGTGTAACACCTTGGTCGTGTTTACAAAAATAATGGCACCAGCAAGGTAATGTTTTCCTAAACCAGGTTCCTGATAGGTAACTAAGCTTTGTTAATGACACGTATGAACCCTGTTGATGATTGTAGCTCATAGTATCTATCCCTTAGAGGCCAGTGATAGCGATACTTAGACCATCAGACAGTATCCACGGAATTAATGTGTGCTTGTTACGGGTCTTTGTATGCTCCCATCAAAGATCTCCTTTTCAAAACTCAGCAACGTGTGTACTGACTTCTTCCAAATACCCTTTTTTTCTGTATTCTAATATAAGTTTTCAAATTAAATATAGATTGTTTTAAACGTTTCTGGAAATGGTCTTGAGTAACGGGCGATGACGAAACTGGTTGCGGTTGGAGACGGTTGTTGTGATTGATTCAATATTAACTCATTCACTGCCATTCCTGATTTTTTTCGGGAATTGAGAAGCGTGACGTGGGGCGCCATTCCCGAATTTGTTCGGGTTGTTGTTTTTCGTGCTGGGGGGATGCAGATACAGCGCTTGTCAGACCTCTGGGAATGTTTTGCCCTCCCACGACTTTTGTACAGCCACCCCCATTTTAAGCTCAGATAACATCAGACCCATATAATTTAGGAATTAACTTTTTTTCTTATGAAAGAAGAAAGTGTAAGCTTACCTACGCTGAATGTAATGTTTATGTAGTCCTAACACTCAATATTCTGTGGGTCCTTCAATTTGAGTGAAAGTGACAAAAACCCTAGCACGTGTGGTGAAGTTCAGAACTTTGTGAAATCTGTAATCTCATTATGTGACTCTTATTTAAGAGATGGTCCCGCCCCCTTGTTCGTGACGTCACGCCAGGACGTCTTGCCTTGCTCCAGAATCAAAACAATGGCTTCAGATTAGGAGAAGATGTTTTCTTGTTACTCATCCAGTTATGAATATGATTCAAAAAGTTCTGAAGAGGAAAGCATAAATGTTTGCAATCGATTAAAGAAGTCCTTCCGTATCAATTCGATCCGTCAGGACTCCAATGTAGCGTCCCAGAAAATGCACAAGATGGCGCCCAAGCTCCTTTGGAAATGGCCTGATTTGTCTGCTGGGAATTTGTGTCAACTAGTTTTACATAGTAGTCTTGGTGCAACATACAACGATTCACCATCGCGTTGTATGTTTTCTTTCTCATTTCGGCATCAACACGGATCAACACGAAGTTTTCAGACCAAACAAAGTACCCAAAATGCATTGTGTGTCGCTTTCTCGGTCAAGGGCGTTCCTGACGTGACGTCACGTAAGGCATCGTCAATTCGAACACAAGACTTCCTGAATATTCCGTGTGAGTCTTAAAACGTAAAATATAGCTATATGGCGTGGAATTTTTGTAATACACGCTCCGTAGAAGTAATTTGTGTGATTTTACAAATTATGGACACAACTTGTCCGGAGGTGTTGGTTGTCCTTTAATGTTTGATGGCTGTGACATGATTCAGCCAACAAACTTCTCATTGACAGTTCGGCTCTTAGAACTTAGATCATGTCATCTTAATGCCACATCCTAAGAGTGAGCAAAATTTTAAGCTATTTGCTTCCAATACCTTTTGCGTTAGCCCTCAATGGTCTTATCTAAGATCACAATTACAACATGCAAAATTTAAAATCTTGTTGTGAAAGTGTTCCCCCCACTGCAGCCTGTGTCGTTCTGTTCCAGTATGTGTTCGCATTCATTGTCTGGGGCATCGGGGTGTTAGGGGATTACCAAAAGGTGTTGACTCAGGTGTGTGTCTGTATGTGCGCACAGTTGTCACGTCCACTCACAGCGCCGGTTCAGATGCTGGCGCCATTTCTCTCACTGGTCTCTAGAACTTAACTACCTAGCCGACTTGCCATGTGCTCGCTTTGCGTGGCCTAAAATTCCAGCATGGACATTGGTGGACTGACCACCGTGGTGGCAAATTCTGCTTACATCAATGCCCGTGGCAGCATCGATGGCTCCAACCCAGCGGCGGCTCGAGACAAGAAATACCATTCCCGCCTCAAGCTGCCTCACATCACTGTGTGCGAAGGTCTGAAGGACACCCTTGACTTAGGGTTTGATGGTGTCTGTGTGGAACAACCCGTCGGCAAACGTCTCTTTCGGGAATTCCTAGAAACCAACCCAGAGTACCACGGTTCTTGTCGCCTGTGGCGGGACATTGAGGACTATGACCTGGCGGAGGATTCGGATCGTGCGCAAGAAAGCCTCGAAGATCGTTCAGCGCTACATGGAGGCCTCAGCCAAACATTTCTGCCCATTCCTCACCGAGAACACCATAGCCAAGGTGAAACACGGTCAGGAAGCTGTCGCCGATGACTTGTTTGCAGCAGCTTTGTCCGCTACTCTGGATTACTTACGGGAGGCGCCCTACGTGTTCTTCCTGGAGAGCATGTACTTGAAGAGGTTTCTCCAGTGGAAGTGGCTGGAGATGCAGCCCGTGGACTCAGATTGGTTCGTGGACTTCCGTGTGCTCGGCAAAGGCGGCTTCGGCGAAGTGTCGGCGTGTCAGATGAAAGCCACGGGAAAACTTTACGCATGTAAGAAACTGAACAAAAAGAGACTGAAGAAACGGAAAGGCTATGAGGTAAGTTGTGCTAATGTCTTCTGTCACCACCGTTTGACCGCATCCATTCTCCTCCACAGCCACTATTGCCTTGTACTTTGTTCCGATATCACAATTCTTACGTTTCCCCATGGTTGAAATTGGTGTATATGTAGGAAGACTACAGTATGTTTCAGATGCTATTGCAGCAGTAATGAAAGATGTGAGCTCTGCTACACGAAAGCGGGTCACGTGACCAACGGTGTTACAGTTACAGATTTCGCTAATGGTGGTACTGTATTGAAATCAGCTTGAAGCTGCTTTTGTATCGATGGCTGGCAGAAGATGAAAAGGGCATCGTAGTAACCCGATTATCGTAATAACCAGTTATCGTACTAACCGGAACTAATTACAGTAAAGTCTCGTTATATCGATATTCAAGGGAGTCCGAAAAAATATCGATATAACCGGGACTATCGATATATCCGACCCTGTTTGCATGTAATTTTCTTCGTGCGTGCATAGAAATAGTATCGATATAACCGGGACTATCGATATATCCGATATCGATATAACGAGATTTTACTGTATATCATAAAAGACTAGAAATTTGCCGGGAAAGGAAAATAGTATCGTAATAAGCAGTACTATCGATACAACCGATATCGATATTTGCAAATTGTATTTTTCATCCAACTTCTCCCGCCTCCTACTAGGGGGCGATGGTGGAGAAGAGGATTCTGGAGAAGGTCCACAGTCGCTTCATCGTGTCCCTGGCTTACGCTTTCCAGACAAAAGAGGAGCTGTGTCTGGTCATGACCATCATGAATGGAGGGGATCTCAAGTAATTATATTATCTCAAAATGCAAAAAAAAAAAAAAAAAGATCCCACTGGCCCGCTGTCAACTTTGAGTAAATACCTTTTCTTTTGGTACGCTCGCCAACGGTTTCACTTTTTCCCGGTCACATGTTTCACAATACGTCTGTGACGAAGCCTCTTGGATAGGAGGCGAAACGCCAATTGGCTTACGAACTTTTCGTTTTACGAATGTTAAATGTATGAAAATTTTACCTTGGCATACAAACTATTTTTTTGGGATACACACGGAGCTGCCACAATGAGTGATGTGTCGTTCGCGAACAAGCCCGTTCTCCTAACAAGAAAATGGCAGCCGGCTTGTTTTGGTCCTCTATTCCCCGCCCCCTGTCTTTGGTTAAATGAACTGCTGCCTTTCTTCTTTTTAGATACCACATCTATCTGGTGGATGAAAACAATCCAGGATTCGATGAACCAAGAGCCTGTTTTTATATCGCTCAAATCATTCAAGGTATGGAGCATCTGCATCAGAAGAGAATCATCTACAGAGATCTCAAACCTGAGAATGTGCTCCTTGATAATGACGGTAACTCTTGAGAATCGACGCAACAGTAAACGTCTCTCATTGCCATTAAAGTTTGTAACAATTGATGTTTCTGTTGGTAGGAAATGTCCGTATATCCGACCTGGGCCTCGCCGTGGAGTTGAAAGAAGGCAAAACGATGACCAAAGGCTATGCTGGAACACCAGGTAACTCTTGAGATACCATCTTGAATCGCAATCCCATATTTTTTCTCATATAGAGCCTTCTACTCCAAATTCTAAAATGGATGGGGTCCGATTGAACAAGATTGCCGAAGTACACAAATCTGATTGAAATAAATTACATTCATTGGAGCATGACGCAGTGATACCTCGGTTTACAAACCCCTTGGCTTACGAACTCTTCGGTTTACCAACGTTAAATTTATGAAAATCTTACCTTGGCATACAAACTTTTTTCGGGATACACACGGAGGTGCCTCAATGAGTGATGTCACATTCGCGAACGAGCCCGTTCTTCTAACTACAAAATGGCAGCCGGGTTGTTTTTGTCCTCTATTCCCCGCCCCCAATCATCGGTTAAAGCCACGTGATTGATCAAGAACGCCGCAGTGAGGGGAGGTGGTTTAAACATTAAAGAGACAGGCAGACGAGAGTGGGAGAGTTTCAACTTTGATAGTTCAAAGGCAGAGTGGAGACTGCAGGGTTAAAATATCCCATCAATCAAGCTCCACGAATAACCCGCACAAGCTACCTGTACACTTGATGCAAAAATCTATCAACCCAGCTAAATAGAACACAATTGATGAGGAACTAGGTACAATTATCGCAGAGAAAGCACCTATTAGGAATCATTCCTCAAGATGGTGAAAGAAGAAGGCTACGTTGCTCATCAAGTGTTTAATGCTGAGGAAACCGACCACTCCATTCCACCAAGCCATCAACGACCATCACAAAGGTAAATAAAATGACTTTATTATACAGTAGTTTATTTCTTTTGTGATATTACCATAGCACATTTATTATACATAAAATAAAAAGTACAGATGACGGCTGAAGAAACCTTTTCATCGATGGACCACTCCTGTACGGCTGAGAGCTTACACAGACGTACATAAAATAAGGTATATTTTGTGTCGTTTTAAGGCTTAGAAAATTAGAAAGTAGAAAAGGATGTTTTATGGGGACCAGGAAACGGATTCTTCTCATTTTAATGGTTTCCTATGGGAAATTAGTTTTTGGGATACACACTTTTCGCCTTACACACTCTGGGAACCAATTAAGTTCGTAAGCCAAGGTATCACTGCACTCTTTGTTGCCGGTGATTCAATAACTACCCCGTGCTCTGATTTATTTTGCTTCATCGTTCCACTTTGTGTCTTGTAGGCTACATGGCGCCGGAGATGCTGAAAGGAGAAAAATATGACACTTCCGTCGACTATTTCACTTTAGGTGTAACCTTGTTCGAGTTCCTCGCCGCCAAGAACCCTTTCAGAAACAGAGGGGAAAAGGTGACTATCACTTGTTTCGACACGGCATCAAAACGCACCACCCTTGGCGTTAACGTCTTTACTTGGACTTTTTGTTTAGCTCGAACGTGAGGAGATGAAAGAGCGAATGCTAACCCGGGAAGTGATCTTCTCGGACAACTTTAGCGAGAATGCCAAGTCGCTTTGTAACGGGCTGCTGGCCAGAGAAGTCGACAAGAGAATGGGTTTGAAAAACGGCTGCTGCGACGAGATTCGAGCGCACCCTTTTTTTCGTGAGATCAACTGGAGGAAGTTGAATGCAGGTACAGTAAGTACATCATCCCGTTCGGTACAGTGATACCTCGTCTGACGAACGCTTAAAGGACAACCGACATCACTTTTTTGTTTCCGAACTGACATCAGAAAAACGTTTGATAGCATCTAAAATACCCAAAACACACAGGATGATATTTTTAGTCAAATGCAAAACACCAATAAAAATGACTTAGTGTCCAAAATCTACAAAAAAAAATGAACCCGGAAGTGGCCAGTTTCAGAAGGTCCCGCCCCCTTGTTTGTGGTGTCACCCCAAGACGTCTTGCCTTGCTGGAGAATCAAAACAATGGCTTCAGATTCGGAGATTATGCTTTCTTGTTACACATCCAGTTATGAATATGATTCAAATAGTTCTGAAGAGGAAAGCATACATGTTTGCAATCAATTAAAGAACTTATTCCGTGCCATTTTGAGGTATCTGGGAAATGTAGCACCAAAAAGAGGCAGAAAATGGCGACAAAGCTCCGTGTAAGGAATTAATCAGCCCGTTTCCACAGGCTGATTAATTCCTTACACGGAGCTTTGTCGCCCTCTTTTCAGAGTTTTCAGACCAAACAAGTACAGTAAAATGCATAGACGTGATGGAAGGACTGCTACAATGTGTCCTTTTTTCGTTCAGGGGCGTTCCTTCAGTGACGTAACGTGAGGACTCGTCACCAACTGAAAAACAAGACTTCCGGAATATTCAGCGCAAGTCTTAAAACGTAAAATATAGCTATATGCGGTGGAATCTTTGTAAAATACGCTCAGTAGAAGTCGTTTGAAGCCATTTTACAAATTATGGACACAACTTCTCCGGAGACGTCGGGTGTCCTTTCAGCTAACGAATTTTCGCCTCACGAACATTAAATTCGCGAGAATACATTCTTGGCACAAGAACTAGTTTTCGGGAAACACACGGAGCGCCACAATGGCTGGCGGACTAATTTTCGGCGGAAGAACACCAAACCACACGGCCGTACAGCGCCACCGTGGCTGCCGGACTACTTTTCCACACACCCTTTCTCTGAGTGCATACGTGGCACGTCTCATTAGTACAGTACAAAACGCTCCTCAACTTACAAACATTCAAGTTACGAAAACGGTACGTACGAACATTTTTGCGGGTACAGTGACACCTCGCGTTACGAACGCTTTAGCTCACGAACTTTTTGCCTCACGAGCATTAAATGCAGTCTTTATAGTCTTGGCTAACGAACTAGTTTTCGGCAGACGAAACAAACCACACAGGTGGATGGCGTACTAGTTTTCTACCCACCCTTCCGTTGGTTCATCGAGTGGAGTACTTTTGCTGTTATGGGACCGAAAAAGACCCCACCACAGGCTAGTGTTAAACCGAAGAGGACACAAAAGAAAATGACGGTCGAGCAGAAGAAGGAGATCATCGAAAAACACGAACGAGGTGTGCGTTTGTGTGACTTGGCATCCCACTACCAGAATGCTAAGTTGACCTTTGCTACGTGTGGCTAAGGGTGTTTCAGTGTTGTCGTAGCAACGGTGAGGAATGATCCCTTGTAGGTGCTTTCTCTGCTATAATTTTACCTTGTTCCTCATCAATTGTGTTCTGTTCAGATACAAAATGAAATGAATGCAATCTCCTTTCAAAGGCATCGTGCCCCCGCCGTTCATTCCGGACCCTCGGGTGGTCTACGCCAAAAGTCTGGACGACGTGGGCGCCTTCTCCTCGGTCAAGGGCATCACGCTGGAGGACCCGGACCGGAGCTTTTTCGACGAATTCTCTTCGGGCAACATCCCGATCCCGTGGCAGGAGGAAATGATCGAAATGGGCGTTTTCGGCGAGCTCAATGTTTGGGGCCCCGAGGGCGGAGTCCCCAATGACCTGCGGAGGGAGTCCATACTGGAGCAGCCCAAGTCGTCCACCTGCTGCGTGTCCTAGCGGGTCACTTGACAGCGATGTCCGAAATGTACAGGGACTTCCCTTGATTGACGTCCGTCAATGAGATACTGTTTGCTGATCAAGTCCTCGTTATGTGTCTCTGTTTCCTGTTTTGTCCCTGAAATTTATGACAACCATTTTTGTTTCTTAGTCATTGATGTATTCTGTTCTATCCAATGACAAGACACCAGATCAATAATTATGTACTGTAAGATTGATTAAAGGACAACCGATGCCTGCGGACAATTTGTAAAATCACTTGAAATGACTTCCCCTGAGCGTATTTTACAAAGATTAGATTTTACGACTCGCGTTGAATATTAAGGAAGTCTTGTTTTCGAGTTGATGACGATGCCTGCCGTGACGTCACGGAAGGAACGCCCCTGACCAAGAAAGCGACACACAATGCATTTTGGGTACTTTGTTTGATCTGAAAACTTCGTGTTGATGGCGAAATTAGAAGGAAAACACATAAATAACGCGATGGTGAATCGTTGTGTGTTGCACCAAGACTACTATTTGCTACTAGTTGACACAAATTCCCAGAAGACAAATCAGCCCATTTCCAACAGAGCTTGGGCGCCATCTTATGCATTTTCTGGGACGCTACATTGGAGTCCAGACGCCTCAAAATGACACCGAAGGACTTCTTTAATCGATTGCAAACATTTATGCTTTCCTCTTCAGAACTTTTTGAATCATATTCATAACTGGATGAGAAACAAGAAAGCATCTTCTCCTAATCTGAAGCCATTGTTTTGATTCTAGAGCAAGGCGAGACGTCCTGGCGTGACATCACGAACAAGGGGGCGGGACCTTCTGAAACTGAAAATTTCTGAGGTCATTTTAAAGTAGTTTTGGGACACTTTAACTCATTTTTATTGGTGTTTTGCATTTGACTAAAAATGTGATACTGCATGTTTTGGGTATTTTAGATGCTATAAAACGTTTTTGTGATGTCAGTTAGAAAACAAAAAATGGTGTCGGTTGTCCTTTAACAGTATTAAGACAATGAATCAAAATCAGAAAACCTTTATTCTTACACAATTAGTACTACAAATGGCTACAATAACATTTAAATCACACAAGATGCAATTTCATCACTCACATGTTTCTTAATTTTGCTATCTATTAGCTATCTGGCTGGCTAGCTAGCTGTCTATTACTTATATGGCTATCTAGCATGCTGGCTATGTATTGGCTATCTATTAGCTAGATAGCTTTCTATCTATTTGAGTTACTTCCGAGTTGAGTGAACACTGGCGCATGTGGCTGCCGCCGCTCACCCACAGAAAAAAAATGATCTTGTGACTTTAAAGTGACCTTGAGAGTTCTTAAAGGCGCTTGGAAATGAAATGTATTATTATGATTATTATAAATATGCGAATCAAACCTCTAAAGATGGAGAACACTGATTCGCCGTGGCGAAATATCCATGACAGAAAATGTTCTGGGCAGATTTAAAAAAAAGTCCGAATGTAGTTGATATTAAATTGTGTTTCAATAAAACTAGCAGATGATGTGTGGAACCTGTTTTTCATCCGTAATGTAAAATCTCAACAATTTCGCTTGTTTTAATATGAGAATTTAGAATAAACTATTTGTTCAGTGATTTTTATTAATGTTAATATACATTCCCTGAATGTATTTGATCTATCTGTCTTTACTTTCTTCTGTTACTGCTTTACTTTTGTAGCATCTTATCACTTTCATTAATATTCCGATTTCTTTTAAAATAACTATTCCATCTTTAGTGTTGAATTTTATTTGACATTTTTGGCCAAATCTTTTGTTTTGTTTTTGTAGGGTTTCTTTTTCTTCTCATCTAAGAGGCTTCGTCAGCGAACTAAAATTTTGCTGGTAGCTTTGGCCCTGTATATACAGTGATACCTCAGTTTACGAACCCCTTGGCTTACGAACTTTTACCATCGGTAAATTTATGAACATTTTACCTTGGCATACGAACTATTTTTCGGGATACACACGGAGCTGCCACAATGAGTGATGTGTCGTTTGCGAACGAGCCCATTCTCCTAAAAGAAAATGGCAGCCGGCTTGTTTTGGTACTCTATTCCCCGCCCTCAGTCTTCGGATAAAGCCACGTGATTGGTCAAGAACGCAGCAGTGAGGGATGTGGTTTAAAAATTAAAGAGACAGGCAGACGACAGAGAGAGAATGAGAAAATGGATAGAAAACAGTGAAATTTGGACTTGTTTCAACTTTGACAGTTCAAAGGCAGTGTGTAGACTGCAAGGTTAAAATTGCCATCAATCTGGCTCCACAAATAACCCGCACAAGCCATCTGTACACTTGATGCAAAAAGCTATTTATCAACCCAGCTAAACAAAACACAATTGATGAGGAACAAGGTAAAATTATGGCAGAGAAAGCACCTACAAGGGATCATTCCTCAAGATGTTGAAAGAAGAAGGCTACGTTCCTCATCAAGTGTTTAATGATGATAAAACCGGCCACTCCATTCCATCAAGTCATCAATGACCATCACAAAGGTAAATAAAATGACTTTATTATACCGTGCAGTTTATTTCTTTAATTATAATATCATAGCATTTATTATACATCAAATAAGGTATATATTGTGTAGTTTTAAGGCCTAGAAAATTAGAAAATTATGTTTTAGCGGTACCTGGGAACGGATTATTCTCATTTTAATGGTTTCCTATGAGAAATTATTTTTTGGTATACACACTTTTCGCCTTACACACTCTATTTGGGAACCAATTAAGTTCGTAAGCCACAGTATCACTGTACTTTGTTTTTATGGAGCTCAACATTATGGGATGTGCTAAAAAAAAACATTACAACATGAACAAACAAACGAGGCCAGTGCATCTAATGGTGTTTCGGCCTCAAACAACGTACACTTCACGTGCTTGTACTTTTATTGCATACTTTTACCCCCACTTCTCATGTAGCTAAATAAGGCAAGCAAAAACATTACGAAGCTTTCTCCACACTCGTTATGAAAAGTCATTTAATTGCACAGCTGTACCTAATGTGGTGGCCTGCTGATTCGCTTCCAATGGGATTTATGTGAGGGTGGACTGCACGCCTGTGCAAAGGGTCATGTTATAAACGTGTGTGTGTGTGTGTGTGTGTGTGTGTGTGTGTGTGTGTGTGTGTCACATGACGACAGCTGAGCGAGTGAACAGGTGCTGCGTGAAGATTTGGTGCGGTTGTCTTTGTGTGTGTGTGTGTGTGTGTGTGTGTGCGCGCGCATATGGCCCCAAATGTAAGCAAGTGGCGCAGGCAAGCAGCGTGCGCAACAATGGACGCTTGTGTGGGCCATGCAGGAGAAGAAACTCAATCCGCGAGGACACGGTTGGAGCTTGAGGAGCAGCTGCTGCTTCTTCTCTCTTTCTTCTGCCGCACCAAAAAAAAAAAAAAAAAAAAAAAAAACATGGCGATGACACCAGAAGGCCAGGTGGCCAAACTCACCATTTTTTTTTTTTTGCATGCAGCCATATTGGACAGGGAGGCTGGCGTGCTAGCTTTCTATCTATCTATCTATCTATCTATCTATCTATCTATCTATCTATCTATCTATCTATCTATCTATCTATCTATCTATCTATCTATCTATCTATCTATCTATCTATCTATCTATCTATCTATCTATCTATCTATCTATCTATCTATCTATCTATCTATCTATCTATCTATCTATCTATCTATCTATCTATCTATCTATCTATCTATCTATCTATCTATCTATCTATCTATATCTACACACCTACATCTATCTATCTAGCTCTCTATCTATCTATCTATCTATCTATCTATCTCTATCTATCTATCTATCTATCTATCTATCTATCTATCTATCTATCTATCTATCTATCTATCTATCTATCTATCTATCTATCTATCTATCTATCTCTACACACCTACATCTATCTATCTATTTATATCTACACACCTACATCTATCTATCTATATCTATCTATCTATCTATCTATCTATCTATCTATCTATCTATCTCCATCCATCCATCCATCCATCTCCATCCATCCATCCATCTATCCATCCATCCATCCATCTATCTATCTATCTATCTATCTATCTATCTATCTATCTATCTATCTATCTATCTATCTATCTATCTATCTATCTATCTATCTATCTGGTAGTTAATTTAAGCAACAAAAAACAAACAAACTGAGGAGCCATTTGGGAGCCAAAAGAGGCGGATTTTTTTAGTGAGCCGAACCAAAAGAACCGGCTCTCTGAAAAGAGCCGGAATTCCCATTACGAATCACCACCACAATCATTTATGATGATGGCGAAGATGACGATGATGAAGCCAAACAAAGTGTCGTCAGGGTCACGTGCCGTCATCTGCTTCTGCGACCCACGCTCGCGCCTTTTCTCGTTTGTGGAAGTGAAATTGAAGAAGGCTCACGCACTTTTGCAAGCACAAGAGCACGCGCGAGCGAACTGACGCGTTGAGGACGACGATGACCACGATGATGATGACGATCTTCTTGCTTTTACTTCTACTCTGCATACACTGTGAGTTTTGAAAAAAAAAATAAACGTCTCATGTTTTTGTTGCATGTTATTCTCTATTAATGTCGCGTGAACGTACAAATAGTTTGCTGATCGGTTGCCTGAGCAAAAAACAAATAAACAAAAAACTCTACGTGTATGTGGCCCGCAAGCGTTAGCTCGGGTAACTTTAAAAGTAAGCGATACATTTTTTTTGCTGGACTTATGCCGACTATAAAGAATATCAAGTAAAGTCCAAGTCAATTTTTTTCATATGGTCATGTTTATGTTTTGTTATACTTCCATCGTATTTTTAAGCAGAGTACAAAAAAAGTACGAACTATATGGGATAAAAGCATTTCTATTTTAAAATTGCTTTGAACCTTTTGGCCCGTCTCGGTCATTGTTTTGTTTTATCTTTAAATATTTGTTGTTGTCTATTTCGCGTTTATAAAATGTTCGTGAAGGGTCTTGAGA
The DNA here is from genome assembly GCF_051943395.1 of Hippocampus bargibanti. Taxonomy (NCBI): domain Eukaryota; kingdom Metazoa; phylum Chordata; class Actinopteri; order Syngnathiformes; family Syngnathidae; genus Hippocampus; species Hippocampus bargibanti. Next base: position 24,589,850 of record NC_142741.1, read on the forward strand.
GTCAATGGGCGGTTGTTTTTCTGTTACTGTTTAAAGCGGTGATGTGCAAGGCTGATGAGAGACGGTCACGTGATCTTTTTTTTTTAAACAAAATCCGTATGCGGATAATAATAATAATACATTTAATTTCTAAGCGCCTTTCAAAACTCTCGAGGACACTTTACAAGACCTATCCCCTGTTTACCGCGATTTATCATTAGCGAATTCCCGTTTGAAACTGTCTCGGTTTTAATACAATTGCTTCCCACAATCTGTTTATTTAACAGGCAAAAAACATGAAATTGTCCAAATTTAGCAATTATGAGGAAAGAAATTCCTATTAGATAAGATCGTTTTGTGTATCATTGCATTTTGTGAGAAGAAAACACTCACTTGTGACCATCACTACCCCAAAATTAAACCAAATGTACTTTGGGTGTAGTGTAACGTATCGTTTAACGTTAAAATCCAATGTGCTCAAATACTCGACGATATTCTTTTTGGACTCTCTCATCATGTGTGTGCAAACCCTTGAGAAGACGTTATCAGTATTGCCTTGAATCCGCCCTCCTTCTGAAAGTCGTCCATCACTTTTACATTCCAAACCAACACGACTCCTGGTACCAGCAGGCACCGCACACACAGACACACACTCACATACACAATGTACACACACAGTGTTTAAGATGCAAACATATCAAATATAAAAATCAGAATCAGAAAAACTTTAATCGTCTCACAATGTGGAAATTTGCTATTATTATTACCAAGAACATGACACTAGCTAATGCTAACGTGTGCTGAATCTTTTCTATGGCGTGGTGATATCCTCGTCAATCTAACAGTGGAAAAATAAGTTCAGAACATTTTAAAATATATAAAAAAAAACGAGTTTTCAACAAATGATTACAAAGCAACACTATTTTCACGGTTAGTATGTTTGGCTAGCAGTTCTGAAGTTCAAAACGTCTTCTGTCCAGTAATATTATGCTTGTAAGACTTTTCTCCTGCTTCCTCTCACGTTCCAAAAAGACGAGCTTTAGCGCCATCAAAATCACGCATATGGAATTGCAACTGTTAATATAAAAGGTGTCATTTGTTTGTTTTGTTTCTCGCAGGTCCGGTCATTCTGTCGGTGACGGTGAGCTCTCCAAAAACAAAAGTGGAGGTCCATGAGCACACAGGTAAGAAAGAGCACATCATCTCTACTTGGTTGTGTGGAAATCTCAACTAAATAGTTGGTCGGTGATAGAGAATAGACGAAATAATAGTTATCATATTTAAAGGACAACCGACACCACTTTTTGGTTTCCTAACTGACATCAGAAAAACGTTTTATAGCATCTAAAATAGCCAAAACACGCAGGCTGATATTTTTAGTCAAATGCAAAACACCAATAAAAATGACTTAAAGTGTCCCAAAACTGCCACAAAATCAGCTCAGACTGGGGATATTCAGAAAGTCCCGCCCCCTTGTTCATGACGTCACCCAGGATACTCCTTCACAAACTGCCTTGCTCCAGAATCAAAACAATGGCTTCAAATAGTTCAGATCCGGAAAAGATGCTTTCTTGTTACTCATCCAGTTATGAATTCAAATGGAATTGATTCAAATAGTTCTGAAGAGGAAAGCATAAATGTTTGCCATCGATTAAAGAAGTCCTTCCGTATCAATTTGAGCCATCTGGACTCTTATGTAAAAATTGAGTTAAAGTGTCCCAAAACGACTTCAAAATTAAACTGGAAATGGCGAGTTTCAGAAAGTCCCGCCCCCTTGTTCGTGATGTCACGCCAAGACGTCTTGCCTTGCTCGAGAATCAAAACAATGTCTTCAGATTCAGAGAAGATGCTTTCTTGTTACTCATCCAGTTATGAATATGATTCAAATAGTTCTGAAGAGGAAAGCATAAATGTTTGCAATCGATTAAAGAAGTCCTTCCGTCTCATTTGAAGGCGTCTGGACTCCAATGTAGCGTCCTAGAAAATGCACAAGATGGCGCCCAAGCTCCGTTGGAAATGGGCTGATTCGTCTGCTGGGAATTTGTGTCAACTAGTATCAAATAGTAGTCTTGGTGCAACACACA